>NC_137797.1:91259001-91476062 GCF_963383645.1 Muscardinus avellanarius
ACAATATTTCAGGCTATGTTTGAACCAGCCCATCTGTAGGGCGATGCTATCCTTATCTTTGTACTGAGTAACTTTCCCTGTCTTTGCAAATTATCTCTTGTGAAGTCTAGACTTCTAGATTCCTGTTCATATTTAAGACAGTTTGATTCTTCAATGATTCAAGCCACGTGGAGTGACTGAGGGTGTATTTTGTAATGTGTTTATTAATCTCTTACCTTGGCAGTTTCCCTTTAAAATCATCATCATAAATTATAAAATTGTAATCATAGCTGCTTAATGGCATCAATGAGATGTTTCTTTTGATCAGATTCATAGTGGTGTTTTATTTTTAAAAGAAAAACACCAATCGCTACTAGGCTGCATAGAGAAACTAAGTCTAAAAAGATCTTTCAAATTTTGAGATTTATCCCTCAAGACATGAGGCATGGGATTTGAGGTGAAAAAATATGTTCACTGCTATTGCATTTTTGTCAAAGAAACACCTTAAGACCTTGGAGTAAGTGACCTATCTCTCAAAAAATACGGCAGTGCAAATTAATGTAAATATCAAGAGCAGTTTCTTATGCCATGAGTCTGTTTACATTTTCCGAGTCTATTTAAATGAGGGCTCACTGATGATGTATTGGAGCCAGGGAAGATAGACAGGTGGTAGCTGCTGCCCCCTAGTGTTACATTCACTGTTACTGCAAACATTGGATTCTCTCATTCTCTCTCCTTCCCTCCCTCTCCTCCTTCCACTCCTCCTCCCCCTCCTTCTCTCTCTCCACTCCCCCACCCATGGTACTGGAGATTGAACCCAGGAGTGTTATATTTCTGAGTTGCACCCCTTCCCCCACCTTTTTTTTTTTAAAAAAACAGGGTCTTACTAGGTTGCTGAGGGTCTCACTAAATTGCAAAAACTGTCCACAAAGATCCCAAGATCCTTGTGTCTCAGCCTCCCAAGTACTGAGATTGAAGGCATGCCCCACCAACCCTGGCTAGATATTGGATTCTTGAAATAGCCTGGGACCCCCTCACTCCTAAATGAATGGGAAAGAAATGAAGATTCTTTGTTTTGTTGTTGTGACACAGATAATTGAAAAAGTTTTATTATTCTTTAGAATGAGAGGAATATATTTTGGGTTTTGTTTTTTGTTTTTGTAATGCCCTGCAGAAATAGTCCAATGTTTTTCTACCGTTGCTTCAAGTTTGGCTTTCTCATTATTATCTGCCTTTTCCACTTCAAGCCTGGCCATATAATTGTGGACCCAGTGGCAAATGAAAATGTGGTATCCTTTTGTTCAACAAACATAAAAAAGTGACATTAGAGGTAAAAAGACACCTTTCCCTTTCTTCTACATTCTCTCTTGACTTACTATGGTGCTTTAAATTTTGCTATATAATATTATTCTAAGGAAATTTCAAATGTTTCATTATTAGCATAGTCCTACCATTTATCCTTATGTTGTATAATTCCAGTAAGAAAAAATAAATTTAACTTGTATTAAATGCAAGTATATGTTTTGGAATCTCCAAAATTGTACAATTTGTATTTTGCAGTTCTCTTAGGGCACATATATTTCATCGTTATCAGAACTGTGTAAAATGCGGCACAAAACTGTTTTTTTTTTAATATTTTGGCTGTTACTTGTCCACTTCTTGATTCATGTGCATTCAACTAATGAGTCAAGGAGGACCAAAGGGACAAGGGGCCAAGAGCTGGCCTATGTCTTTTCCCTTTTGCTTCTATGTTAAAAATTTTTTCAGCATAAGTATTTGGTTAAGTAAGAGGAGTAAGAAAGGACATGACTGGGTTTCTTGGTTTTTCATGCTTCTTAGAACACCGTTTCTTTCTTTTTAACTCTTTTATTGGCTCTTAATAATGATGCATCATAGCGAGGCTGCGAGTGACAGAGACATACGGACACAGGGCACTTGTCGAGTTTCCCTGTGGATCCCTCGGGCCCCCTCCTCTCCCCATTTGTAATATTGAAATTGGTATTGATAACGTCATAGATAGATGTAGCATTGTGTGAACTGTTTTCTTCATCAAGTCTTCTCTTTCTCCTCCCTCCTCAGATCCCCTTCCACGATTCCACCAGTATCTCCCTTCATTAATCTGAAGTTCCTTTTGTTTCCAGCTTCTCTCTAGCTTCCACATAGAAGCAAAATCATACGGACCTTTACTTTCGGGGACTGGCTAATCTCGCTTAGCATAATATTCTCTAGTTCCATCCATTTTCCTACAAATGGCATAATTGAGTTCTTGATGGCTGAGTAAGATTTCCTCGTGTGTATATACCATAGTGTAGGGCTCTGGTGATTCATTCTTCCAACTTTATTTTACCTGGTTTTAAAAAGGTAATCTTGGGCTGGGCATTGTGGCACATACTTGTAATCCCAGTTCTTGGGAAGTTAAGACAGGAGGATCACAGGTTCACTGCAAGTTTTAGCAACTTAGTGAGCTCACCACAATTTAGTGAGCCCCTGTTTCAAAATATGCACACACACACACACACACACACACACACACACACACACACAAAGAGCCAGGCATGGTGGCACACGCTTGTAGTCCCAGTACTTGGGAGGTTGAGACAGAAGGATTGTAAGTTCATAGCCAGCCTCAGATACTTAGTGAAGGCCCTCTGTAACTTAGTGAGACTCTGTTTCAAAATAATGAATAAAAAATAGGCCTCAGGGTATAGCTTGGAGGTAGAATGCCCCTGGGTTCAATCCCCAGTATCACACACACACACACACACACACACACAAATAGGGCTGAGAGTGTAGTACAGAGTTAGTATGCTCCTGGTTCTAATCCCCAATACACACACACACACACACACACACACACACACACACACACACACGTAATAATAATTTTCACAATAAACCAGATGGGATATTCATTTTTTTTTCCTTTTTAAATGTATGTGCCCTTGTTTTAATGAAGTAAATCTGAATTCTACTGATCTTGTGTCCTTGAACAGTTAGTGTCCCATCATAGATTCAAAATACATATGACTAGACAAGTGTTTAAATCTCCCACAGTGGAAACTTTCCTACAATGGAAGTTTCCTTGCAATAGAAACTTCTGTGGGTTTTTCTTGATTCCTACTCATCTTTATAAAAAAAAAATAAAGTTCTGCTTCTTAACAGTTATCGAGAGCATTATGTAATAGAATTGTACATCCAAAAGAAAGAATCTCCATATCTCCATAGATACCTTTATCTTATTTTAGAGATGAGGAAGCCAAGGTAATTGGCTAAGAATTAAGTCCATTTTTCACGTGTACATCATCGAAGCCGTATCTTAGGTACAATGATCATCTTACTCTGCATTATTTGTCTACCTAAGTAAGTTCGGGGATAGAGCAGAAATAAAGAGGAGTAATTTGGGAAGGAAGAGGATAGAGAAGGAAACTATTCTCTTTTGAAATTTAAAAATAGCACAATGACTATATTATTGTCTCTTGTGAAAAATCTATTACTCGCTAGGTAAGTGTTCTGTTTAGAGTACGGCAAAAATATTACCAAGTAAAAAATTTGACCATCAGAGAGCACAGAACATGACGTAAAAAATAAAACTAGCGTATAAGACTTTGTAAAAGAGCAATGAACATTCAGAGATGAATGAGCGGGGCTTGTGAATGAGATGGGTAATTTTCCGGGCTGGAAGAAATTTCAGCAACGGTCACATCCTGCTTGCTTATTTCACAGTAGACTGTGCTCAAGCGCAGAGGAGCTGTTTTGATCCGTGTTCTCCCTGATGTGATCTAAGTACCTGACACAAAACTGAGAGGAGGAAGATGTGTTGGGCTTCAGGATTTCAGAGGTCTCAGCTCAGAGTGTCAGCTCACAGCTGAATGGCGGTGGTGATGGTGTGTGAGGGACGCTGCTCTCACACAGCAGCAGAGAGAGCGCAAGCGGGCACAGGGACCCTTCAGCCTGCATTGCCCCTAGTTAATTCATTTAAGTTATTAATCCTTCAGTGGGTTCATCCGCTGATATGATCAGAACCGTCATGATTCAGTTATCTCACCTCTGAACACTTTTGCATGGCCCAGACGTGAGCTTTTCCCACATCTCCTGAGTTAAATGGCTTTTCAAGGCCATTACAGCGAGCAGCAGAAAATCAGATCTAGAACCTGGTGTATTGTTCACTACAGTTCTCTATCCTTTTTAGTCTAGTCTGCTCCAAATGCTTTCTCTTCAAGAAGGGGGGGGGGTCAAATAAAAATATAGAACTTGGGGTAAAGTTCCAGAGCTTAGGGAAAGCAGGAAGGTAATTGTAATTGTATATAGCAAGTTTTTTTTTTTTAAATTGGTGTATGGAGGATTGAATCCAGGGCCTCACCCTTGCTAGGTAAGTGTTCTACCACTAAGTTACATCCCCAACCCTTTTTATTTTGAGATGGGGGTCTAAGTTTCCCAAGCTGGCCATGAACTTGCAATTCTGTTGCCTCAGCCTCTCCAGTAGATGGGATTACAGACATGTGCCACTATGCCTGGCCAAGGTTTTTGTTTTTTATTAAGTTACATTCAGAATATTAATCTCCATATCAGAACTCCCCCCCCACTTGAAAGTCTTTCAAGCATCAACACCTCTTAGTATAAACAATATTTTTAGTAAAATTAGTAGCCTGAATGCAAATCATAAATTTTAAACAGATGGGAATTTGTGGGCTAATTACAAGTAGTATTTACAGTGTCACAAGATCAAGCACGGATTCTGTTAAGACCAAAGAGGCTGAACTTTGGGGCACTGTGGATACAGTGGAGCCAACATAGAGTCTTCCTGCAGAGGGCGTAGGGCGACCAGGCAGTGACCGAGTGCTCCACCACCCTGCAGTGAAAACCTGGGAACTCCTTTTCAATCCTGCTCTGAGGGAGAACTGCAGAAAGAGAAAGCAGAAGCAGCTCCAGAGGAAGGGAGGACGCCACGTGGTGTTAGACTCTAATTGTGTGCTCAATGCAAGCAGACGTCCCAGCTCTTCCTACACACATTAGCTGGGCTGCAGCCCCGTTTGGAGAATGTTGGCTGGGTGCTTTCTAAATCCAATAAATGGTTGACAGAGGCCGAGGAAAGTCTCCGGGAATATATTTTCTCTGAGTTGTGATAAATATTTGATAAATCAAATGAATAAAAGAATTATTGAAAACTATTTTGAGCCATTCAATCTGAGAATTTGTTTTGATGACACTATGAGGTAAAGAAAAGCAGCTAAGCTAATCTCTATTTGGGCAAGAATGTGTTCATTCTGTTTATCTTAAATTAGATATACTAAGCCTAGTGGACTTTTGAAAACCAATTATCTAAGAGGGAGGTATGGTCATGGAAGGGGGGGGGCAGCAGAGGGAAGGGAGTGAACATGTAGAGAAATGTGGCTCCATCCAGGTGGGAGGAAGGAAACTGGGGCAAGCAACAGATGGGCTTTGAAGATGGACCTGGAGCTTGGCACAGGTAGATTGAGGGCTGACTTCAGCTTTTGTTACCCAAGTGTCTAGGTGAGAGATGGACTTGCTGCTTTAAGAATGGGAGGTGCGCCGGGCGTGGTGGCACACGCTTGTAATCCCTGCGTTTGGGAGGCGGAGACAGGAGGATCGTGCAGGTTCGAAGCCAGTCGTACTGGCTTAAGAGACCCTGTTTCCAAAAATAAAAAAGTATAAAATAGGTCTGGGAGTGTAGCCCGGAGGCAGAAGGGCTTCCAGGAACCCCAGTACCACAAAAAAGAAGAAGGAGAAGGAGAAAGAGAAGGAGAAAAGGAGATGATCCTGAATCCTGTTCATTGGGAAGTATGAATAGCATAAGCCTCCAACGTCATGTATTAGAATCAATGTTCAGTATTCATGTACTAGAATCAATGACATATGTGAAAGTACAGGAGAGGAGAGAGGTCAGACCTTGGAACACTGTAGCACCTGATTCTCCTTGTGAGGGCAAGGCCATGAGGCCATATGTTAAGACCTTTTGCAAAAAGACAGACTTATTACAAGTGGGTGCTGAGTGCATATTCATGAGCAGAGGGGCACGCTCAGAGGGACCAGGTTACGGCAGTACGTGATTGTCTCTGTGCCTGCTTCTCTCTCCGTCAGGAGGTTGAAGTCTAGGGAAGGGAAGAAGAGGCCACCTGGATCAGAGGCAGGAAGGCTGTGGCCAGGGAGAACAGTCTGTTCTGTTGGCTCAGACTTTAGAGCCTTGACTCGGTAGAGGAGTCTTTGTCTTCTCACTTGCAACATGAGAGTCATGTTTTCATTCAATTAATCCTTACTAAAGTTATATTGTATACCGAGGCCTGGAATACAGGGACAAACAGAACAGACACAGTCCCCGTCGTCCTCGTGGCACACACAGTACAGCGAAGATAGATAAATCATCGTATAATTATGATAATTATGTGATAGAAAAGAGGGATGCTATTAGTACATAATAGGTGAACCTACTGTTGGGGATGGGAGAAAAAGGAAGGATGTTAAAGTTTTTGTTAGCAAACATCAGTGGGAAAGCCATGATAATTGGAGGCAGAGAGGCTGGTATTGTTTTGTGGACATATACCCAGATCAGAAATTGCTGGGTCAGAGCCAGGCGTGGTGGCACAAGTTGTAATCCCAGCATTCGGGAGGCTGAGACCGGATGATCGCGGTTCGCTGACAGCCTCAGCTACTTAGTGAGGTCCTCCACAACTTACTGAGACCCTGTTTCAAAATAAAGAATAAAAAAATAGGGTTGGGGGGTGTAGCTCAGAGGTCAAATATCCCTGGGTTCCATCCCCAGACCCACCAAAAAAAAAAAAAAAAAAAAAAAGAAAGAAAGAAAGAAAGAAGGAAAGAAGGAAAGAAAGAAAGTGCTGGGTCATAGGGTGGTTTATTTTTAATTTCTTTTGAGGAATCTCCATAGTTTTTCATAATAGGTGTACCAATTTACATTCCTGTCAACAGTGCACAGGTGGCCTTTCACCCCATACCCTTACCAACACATCTCTGATCTTTTTTATTATATATATGTATGTATATATATTTTATTGGTGCGCTGTAGTCTCACATCATAATGTAGGTCATGAAGACAAGGTCATGTAGACAATGGCATATATTCACACAGTACTTGGTGCTCCCCTCCCCATTTCCCTCCCTCCCAGTACTGAGTGTCCAGGTTAACAGTGTGTTTACATGTATACACATAGCCACATGTAGCATGTCCATGAGTGAACCTCAGTCTTCTTCCTCCCCTGCCCTTCCTCCCTGGCTCCACTGAGGAACTCCATTATCTGGGTCCCTCTGGTATCCCAAATACTCCCTAGCTCGAGTATATTAGGGAAAACATATGTCCCTTCCCTTTCTGTGCTTGGCTAATCTCACTTAGCATAATGTTCTCCAGGTCTTTCCATCTTCTTACAAATAACATAATTTTATTCTTCTTTACGGATGAGTAGAATTCCATTGTGTATATTTCCCATAACTTTGTAATCCATTCATCGGTTGATGGACACCTAGGTTGGTTCCATAGTTTGGCTATTGTGAATTGTGCTGCTATGAACATGGGTATGCATATGTTACTGTAGTTCTCTGATTTCAACCAGTTTTAAAGATACCCAGTAGTGGTATAACCAGATAGTATGGTGGCTTCAATCCCAGTTTTCTAAGGAATCTCCATACTGATCTCCATAGCAGCTGAACTAATTGCACTCCCACAAACAGTGTAGAAGAGTTCCTATTTCTCCATATCCCTGACAACATTTATTGCTATTCGACTTCTTTATGCTTGCCACTCTGATTGGGGTTAGATGGAATCTCAGCATAGTTTTGATTTGCATCTCCCTGGTGGCTAATGATGTTGAACATTTTTTCATGCGTCTATTGGCCATTTGTATCTCTTCTTTTGTGAAGCTTCTATTCAACTCAGTTGCCCATTTCTTGGTTATTTGTTTTGGTAGTGTAGAGTCTTTTGAGCTCTTTGTATATTCTGGATATTAGCCCCCTATCAGAGTGGTGGCTGGTAAAGATCTTCTCCCATTCTTTAGGCTTTCTCTTTAGGTTCTTGATGGTTTCCTTTGGTGAGCAGAAACTTTTTACTTTGATGCCATCCCACTTGTTAATTCTTGGTTTATTTTCCTATGCTTTGGAGGTCTTGTTGAGGAAGTTACTACCTGTGCCTATATGTTGGAGTGTTGAACCTATGATGTCCTCTAATAGCTTCACAGTCTCTGGTCTGATTTACACGTATTTGATTCATCTTGAGTTGATTCCTGTGCACGGTGAGAGGTAAGAATTTAGTTCTATTTTTCTACAAATAAATAGAAATCCCATCACCATTTGTTGAAAAAAGCTATCTTTTCTCCAGCGTAGGAATTTGGCCTTTGTGTCAAAGATCAATTGATTATAAGTGTGTGGGTTTGTTTCTGTATCTTCTATTCTGTTCCATTGGTTTGTGTGCCTGTTTTTGTGCCCAAAACATGCTGTTTTAATTACTATTGCTCTGTAGGATAATTTGAAGTCAGGAATTGTGATGCTTCCTGCATGGTTCTTATTGCTTTAGCTATTCTGGGTCTTTTGTTTCTCTCTATAAAATTCATGATTGATTTTTCTAGGTCTATGAAGAATATTGTTGGTATTTTGATAGGGATTGCATTGATTCTGTAGATCACTTTTGGCAGAATGGCCATTTTGATGATATTTTTGCCTATCAATGATCAAAGGAGATATTTCCATTTTCCAAGGTCTTCAATTTTTTCTTTGATGTTTTATGATTTTCATTGTAGATGTCTTTTATATCCTTGGTTAGGTTTACTCCTAGGTATTTTTTTTGCTTTAAGTTATTGTAAATTGAATTGTTTTCTGTATTTCTTTCTTCATGGATTTATTGTTGGCATATAGAAAAGCTACTGATTTCTTTAGGTTGATTTTGTATCCTGCTACTTCACTGAATTGGTTAATCAGCTCCAGTAGTCTTTGGGTTGAGTTGTTTTGGGTCTTCTAGAAATAGGATCATGTCATTTGTAAATGTCATCTGCAAACAAAGATAATTTTAATTCTTCTTTTCTTATTTGAATTTCCTTGATATCCTTCTCTTGTCTTATTGCTGTGGCAAGGGTATCGAGGACTATACTGAAAAGGAGTGGTGATAATGGGCATCCTTGTCTTGTTCCTGATTGTAGAGGGAATTCTTGCAGTTTTTTCCCATTCAATGTGATGTTGGCTTTGGTTTTATTGTATATTGCCTCAATCATGATGAGATACATTCTTTCTATTCTAATTTTCTGTGGTGTTTTTAACATAAATGGGTGTTGGATTTTGTCAAATGATTTTTCAGCATCTATTGATATGATCATGTAATTTTGTTCTCAGTTATATTTATGTGGTGAATAACATGTATTTATTTGCATATGTTAATCAGCCTTGCTTTCCTGGGATGATACTTGGTTATGGTGTATAATTCTCTTGATATGGTTTTAAATGTGTACAGATAGTATTTTGTCTAGAATTTTTTCATCTATGTTCATGAAAGATATTGGTCTATAATTTTCTTTTCTTGAGGCATCTTTGTTTGGGGTATTAATGTGATACTGGGCTCATAGAAGGAGTTTGGAAGAATTTCATCTCTTTCGATTTCCTGGAATAAGTTGTGGCGTATTGGGTTTAGTTCTTCTCTGAAAGTTTTGTAGAATTCATCTGGAAACTCCTCTGGGCCTATGTTTTTCTTTGATGGCAGAATTTTTATTGCTGTTTCTATTTCTTTGGTTGCTTTTGGTTGGCTTAGACTTTCTATGTCCTCCTGGTTCAATTTAGGTAGGTTATATGTGCTTAGAAACCTTTCCATATCTTTCATGTTTCCAGTCTATTGGAGTATAAATTTTCAAAATAGTTTCTGATAATCCTTTGGATTTTCCCACTGTGGTGATGTCTCCATTTTCATTTCTGATTTTAATAATTTGAGTTGATTCTCTCTTTCTTGTGGTTAGGTTGGCCAGTTGTTTGTCAATCTTATTAATCTTTTCAAGGAACCAGATTTTTGTTTAGTTGATCCTTAGTATTGTTTTTTAATTCTCTATCTCATTTACTTCTGCCCTGATTTTAATTATTTCTTGTCTCCTGCTGTTTTGAGGATTAAACTGTTGTTATTTTTCTAGGTCCTTGAGATGTGTCCTTAGGTTGTTTATTTAATGACTCTGTTCTCCTTATGTGGGCACTCAATGCTATAAATTTTCCTCTTAACACCACCTTCAAAGTGTCCCATAGATTTTGCTGTGTTGTGTCTCTATTTTTGTTAATTCCAGGAAGTTTTAAATCTATCTCCTTATTTCTGATCTTATCCATTCCTCATTCAGAGTGTATCTTTCAATCTCCATGTATTTATAGAGTTTCTTTTGGTCTTCCTGTTGTTGATTTTTACTTTCATTTCATTGTGATCTGAAAAGATGCAGGGAATTATATTACATCTTTTGAATTTGCTGGTGCTTGCTTTATGGGCCAGGATGTGATCTGTTTTGGACACAGTTCTATGGGAAGCTAAGAAGAATGTGTATTCTGCTGTTCCTGGTTGAAATATTCTGTACATCTATTAGGTCCACTTGGTTTATATTTTTCTTTAGTTCTGAAGAGTATTTACTCTTTTGCCTTGAAGATCAATCTAGTGGCATGAGTGGCATGTTGAAATCTCCCAATATTATTGTATTTGGGTCTATTTGAGACCTGATGTCCTAAAGAGTTTGTTTTAAAAATGTGGGTGTACCCACATTTGGGACATAAACATTTACTATCATATTTTCTTGCTGGATCATTCCATTTATTAATAGCAAGTGCCCTGCTCTGTCTGTCTGTCTGTCTGTCTGCCTGTCTGTCTCTCTTTTTGTGGTACTGGAGATGGATCACAGGGGCATTGTGAAATATACCCCAGCCCTAATTTTTAGTCTTTTTATTTTTGAAACAGGGTCTCATTGAGTTACAAAGCGATTTGCTAAGTAGTTGAGGCTGTCTGCAAACTGTGATCCTCTGGTCTCAGCTTCCTGAATGCTGGGATGACAAATCTGCACCACCATGCCCAGCTTCTGCTTTGTCTCTTCTGATGTGTTTTGGCTTAAAGTCTGTTTAATTGAATTTTAGCATTGCTACTCCTGCTCATTTTTGGTCTCCATTGGCGTGATATATCTTTTTCCATCCTGTTACTTTTAGCCTATGAATATTATTTGACTATAAGGTGAGATTCTCGCAAGCAGCATATATTTGAATTATGTATTTTAATCCACATTGCCAGTCTATGTCTTTTAATTGGTGAGTCAAGTCCTTTGACATTCAGTGTTATTATTGAGATATGATTTTTGTTTCCTGTCATTTTATGTTCTATATTCTGTTTGATGTAGTGTTATTTCTTCTTTGCTTATTTGCCTTGCTGATCAAATTCATCTCTTCTCTGGTACAGAAATTTGCCTCTTTTTTCTTCTTTATTATTTATTTCTTTAAGTATTTTCTGTAGTGTTGGTTTAGTATTCATAAATTTTTAAGATTCTGGTTATCTTGAAACATTGTTATTTTTTCATCAGTTTAAAATAATAACCTTGGACTTCCGGGAAGATGGCGATGGAGAAAAGCGGCACTTACAAGTCCCGCTAACAATCGATCTATATTACCACAAAACCAGCGCCTTTCAGAGCCAGAAAACACCACCAGCAAAGAAATAAAAACTGTAAATACAAGGGACAGAGAAAATCAGGGCTGGAAAAACGAGACACCAGAAAGAAACCACCCCGAAGTGCCACGGGCGCCGCAGCCCGGAGAAGCCAGAGCTGCGGCGCAGAGCGGCCGGAGCGGCCGGAGCTGCGGCAAGGAGTGGCGCGGGCTACATCTTCCCTAGCAGCACCAGGCTCCAGAGAGGAGGGAGACTCAGAATGGAGCTCAAATCCAGAGAGGAGGTACTCTGGCCTCACGGCCTAGGATGCAGCAGCAGTGCTTTACTGCCAGCAGCAGCGGCGAGTTCACTGGACAGCTCTAAACCAACGCACTCAACCAGCCACCAGGCGCCAGACAGGAGGGGTGGACAGTGAACTGAGGTGAGCAGTGGCTGAACAGCCGGGCAGCAGTCAGCAGTTTTTTCGGCACAAGGAGCATCTAAAGCTCCAAAGGGCAGGGATCAGCACACCTCGCAGGGACTCAGCGGAGCTCAAAACCAGAGAAGAACTACGCCAACCTCACGGCCAAGGACGCGACAGCAGTGCCTTACTGCCGACGGCAGTGGCGAGTTCACCAGACGGCTGAAGACCAACGCACTCAACCAGCCACCAGGCTCTAGAGAGGAGGGGTGGACAGCGAGCTGAGGTGAGCAGTTGCTGAACAGCCAGGCAGCAGTCAGCAGTTTTTTCGGCGCAGGGAACATCTAAAGCTCCCAAGGGCCGGGCACAGCACACCTGGCAGGGACTCAGAGCGGAGCTCAAAACCAGAGAAGAAATACGCCAGCCTCACAGCCGAGGGCGTGGCAGTGGTAACATGTTGCCAGCAGCGGCAGCTGTGAATCTACCAAGTCCACTACAGCTCCATCAGCGCACTCAACAACCGTGAGTCAAATTGTGGCCCCTAGGAGAGAAATCACAGTACTGCACTCCCAGGGACTTGCGCAGATAGTCTCCCTGGGTCGGAGATTTTAGCAGTCCAACCCAGTGGGGGAGTGGCGGTGGCAGAGATATCACACCATAGTCACAACTCCCCGCTGGAGAACGCCCAACTTGGCACCCCCCCACAGTCTAAGCAGCCTTGATTGACTCCCTGGGTCTGAGACTTTGCGATACAACCCAGTAAAGGAGTAGTGGTGACTGAGATACCACAGACTCAAGATCCAGACCACCTTAAGTGAACTTGTAGTGACACAGGGAAGAACCCAGAGAAGGCACAAATTTCCAAAATCATGGGAAAGAGAAATAACAATGGAGCAGTGAATGCCCCAAACCCCACAACATCAGAATCTGATAACACAGAAATCCAGAGATCTCTAGAAGATCAAATCAGGAAAATAACTTTAGAAATAATAGAGGACTTTCTAAAAGAATTCAGAGAGAGTCAAAAAGAGATAAAGGATGCAATCATTGAAATAAAGGCCTCAATTCAAAGTATAAACAACAGATTAGACCACATGGAGAATAGAATCTCGCTTCTTGAAGATGATCACTCCAAAAATGAATGCATAGTTTCTAATTTAGAAAAAAATATCCAACAGCAGGAATCTGACATTGAAGAAATATGGGCCCATTTTAAGAGAGCTAAACTAAGAATAATTGGAATAGAGAGGGAAAAGAAGGTGAAACCAAAGGGATCAATAATCTCTTCAAGGAAGTAATAGCAGAAAAATTTCCAAACATAGAGCAAGAGGTCGATACACAGGTCCAGGAAACTTATAGAACTCCCTTTAGACAGGATCAGAGAAGAGGATCCCCACGCCACATAATTGTCAAAATGACTAATGTGGAAGCCAAGCAGAGAATCTTAAAGGCAACAAAAACAAAGGGCCAAGTGACATTCAGAGGCAAACCAATTAGAATCACTCCAGACTTCCCAAACCAAGTCATGAAAGCCAGAAGGGCATGGAGTAACATATTCCAAACTCAAAGAAAACAACTTCCAGCCAAAAATCTCCTACCCAGCAAAACTTTCTATCAAATTAGATGGAGAAATAAGAAGCTTCCATGACAAACAGAAACTGAAGGAATTTATGTCTTCAAAACCAGATCTAGAGAAAATACTCAAGGAGATTAACTGCAAAGAGGAAATGGGTAATACACGCCAGAACCAAAGAAACAAGAATTCCCATCCAGCAGATAACTAAGCAAAGAAGAATAAACAGTATCTCAAACAGAAATAAGATCTTAACATGTTGGGAATTAAAAATTATCTCTCTATAATCACACTGAGGCCGTTTAGGCCTCAACTCCCCAATAAAAAGACATAAAGTGGCAAAATGGATTAAAAGCCAGAATCCATCCATCTGCTGCTTACAAGAAACACACTTACAAGTAAAGATAAGAACAAACTCAAGGTAAAGGGCTGGAGCAAGGTAATCCATGCTAATGGCACTCAAAGACAGGCAGGAGTAGCAACTATGATATCAGACAAGTTAGACTTCAAACCCAAACTTATTAGAAGAGACAAAGAAGGTCACATTTTACTGGTAAAAGGAACAGTCCAGCAAGAGGAAATAACAATAATCAATATCTATGCCCCAAACATAGGGGCAGCTACTTTCATAAATCAAACTCTTTGTGACATGAAGTCACACATAAATCCCAACACAATAATACTGGGAGACTTCAACATAC
The DNA here is from genome assembly GCF_963383645.1 of Muscardinus avellanarius. Lineage (NCBI taxonomy): Eukaryota > Metazoa > Chordata > Mammalia > Rodentia > Gliridae > Muscardinus > Muscardinus avellanarius. The sequence continues at coordinate 91,273,278 of NC_137797.1, forward strand.
CTCTCACAATACTAGACCGAACTTCCAGACATAGGGTCAGTAAAGATGCCTCAAATCTAAAGAAAACCATTAACCAAATGGACCTGTTGGACACATATAGAATATTTCACCCAACTACAGCGGAGTTTACATTTTTCTCAGCTGTTCACGGAACCTTCTCCAAAATAGATCACATCCTGGGACACAAAATGAGCACTAGCAAATTTAAAAAAATGTTACATACTTCCTTGTGTCATTTCAGACCATAATGGAATGAAACTAGAAATTAACTATTCGAAGACCCAGAGAAACAACATAAACATGTGGAGACTGAACACCACACTTCTGAATGAAGAATGGGTCATAGAAGATATAAGAGGTGAAATCAAGATATTTCTAGAAACAAATGAAAATAAAGATACAACATATCAAAACCTCTGGGACACTTTGAAGGCAGTATTAAGAGGAAAATTTATAGCACTGAGTGCTCACATAAGAAAAACAGAAATCTTCAAATAAATAACCTAATGACACACCTCAAAGCCCTTCAAAAGCAGGAACAATTGAACCCCAAAGCCAGCAGAACAAGGGAAATTATTAAAAATTAGAGCAGAAATCAACAAAATAGAGAATAAAAAACAATACAGAAAATCAACAAAACCAAAAGCTGGTTTCTTGAAAAAATTAACAAGATTGATAAACCACTAGCCAACCTAACTAAAAAAAAGAGAGAATCAACCCAAATTATGAAGATAAGAGATGAAAAAGGAGACATTACTACTGACAGCATAGAAATCCAGAGGATTATCAGAAACTACTTTGAAAAACTATACTCCAACAAAATGGAAAATCTGGAGGAAATCGACAACTTCCTAGATAAATACCACCTTCCTAAACTGAGTCAAGAAGATATAGAATACTTAAACCAACCAATAACAAAGAGATTGAAACAGCAATAAAGAGCTTACCATCAAAGAAAAGCCCAGGACCAGATGGTTTCCCAAGTGAATTCTACAAAACCTTTATAGAAGAGCTAACCCCAATACTACTCAAACTATTTCATGAAATAGAAAAAACTGGGACTCTCCCAAATACATTCTATGAAGCCAACATCACACTAATACCCAAACCAAATAAAGACAGTTCAAGGAAGGAAAACTACAGGCCTATATCTCTGATGAACTTGGATGCAAAACTATTAAACAAAATACTAGCAACATGCATTCAAAACCACATAAAGAAAATCATACACCATGACCAGGTAGGGTTCATCCCAGGGATGCAAGGCTGGTTCAATACAAAAATCAATCCATGTAATTCATCATATAAACAAAATCAAAGACAAAAATCACATGATCATCTCAATAGATGCTGAAAAAGCATTTAATAAAATTCAACATCCATTTATGATAAAAACACTGCAGAGAATTGGAATAGAAGGAATAATAACATTATTAAGGCAATCTACAATAAGCTCACTGCCAACATCATATTAAATGGGGAAAAACTTCAAGAATTCCCCCTAAAAACTGGAACGAGACAACGATGTCCACTATCACCACTTCTCTTAAATATAGTACTAGAGACTCTAGCCAGAGCAATAAGGCAAGAAAAGGAAATCAAAGGAGTACAAATAGGAAAAGAAGAACTCAAGCTTTCACTATTTGCAGATGACATGATACTATATTTAGAAAACCCAACAAACTCAACCAAAAGGCTTATAGAACTGATCAACAAATTCAGCAAAGTATCTGGATACAAAATCAATCTTAAAAAATCAGAAGCTTAGCCAGACGTGGTGGCGCATGCTTGTAATCCCCACGCTTGGGAGGCTGAGACAGGAGGATCGCGCAGGTTCGAAGCCAGCCGCGCTGGCGTAAGAGACCCTGTTTCAAAAATATAAAATAGGTCTGGGAGTGTAGCCCGGAGGTAGAAGGGCTTCCAGGAACCCCAGTACCACAAAAAAAAAAAAAAAAAAAAATCAGAAGCTTTCCTGTATACCAACCATAAATCCACTGAAAAAGAAATTCAGAAAACACTTCCACTCAGGATCTCCCATAAGAAAATAAAATACCTAGGAATAAACTTGACCAAGGAGGTAAAAGATCTCTACAAAGAAAATTATAAAACACTGAAAAAAGAAATCGAAGAAGTTCTTAGAAGATGGAAAGATCTTCCATGTTCATGGATTGGCAGAATAAATATCATTAAAATGGCCATCCTCCCAAAAGTGATCTACAGATTTAATGCAATGCCCATTAAACTACCAAGATCATTCCTCACAGACATAGAAAAATCAGTCCTTAAATTTATCTGGAATAACAAAAAGCCCAGAATAGCCAAGGTAGTTCTCAGCAACAAAAACTATGCAGGAGGAACCACAATACCTGACTTTAAACTATACTACAAAGCCATTGTAATAAAAACAGCATGGTACTGGCGAAAGAACAGATATATAGACCAATGGAGCAGAATAGAAGACCCAGAAACAAGTCCACACACTTTCAGCCAATTGATTTTTGACAAAGGGGCCAAAAACATACACTGGAAAAAAGATAGCCTCTTCAACAAATGGTGTTGGCAAAACTGGTTAACCATATGCAAAAAAATGGAAATTAATCCCACTTTTTCACCCTGTACAAAAGTCAACTCACAATGGATCAAAGACTTGGAAATTAAACCAGAGACCTTCAAGCTCCTTGAAGAGGAGCACAGGTCCAATACTACAACACATAGGCACAGATAAACATTTCCTCAACAAGACCCCAAAGGCACAACAAATTAAAAGGAGAATCAATACATGGGATTGCATGAAACTGAAGAGCTTCTGTTCAGCAAAGGAAACTATCAAGAACCTCAATCAAGAGCCAATAGAATGGGAGAAGATTTTTGCCACCTACACCACTGATAGAGGACTAATATCTAGAATATACTGAGAACTCAAGAAACTCAACACTAAGAAAACAAAGCATCCAATAACAAAATGGGCAAATGAACTAAATAGACACTTCACAAAAGAAGAAATTCAAATGGCCAATAAATGCATGAAAAAATGCTCAACATCACTGGCAATCAGAGAGATGCAAATCAAAACTACCCTGAGATTTCACCTAACTCCAACTAGAATGGCAATTATTCAAAACACAAACAACAACAAATGCTGCCGAGGATGTGGAGAAGTGGGAACTCTATAACACTGTTGGTGGGATTGCAAATTAGTGCAACCACTTTGGAAAACAGTATGAAGAATCCTCAGAAGAATGGGAACAAATCTACCATTTGATCCAGCAATACCACTTCTGGGTATCTACCCAAAAGATAGGAAACCAAACTACCAAACTAATGCATGTGTATCTATGTTCATAGCTGCACAATTCACCATAGCCAAACTATGGAACCAGCCAAGATGTCCATCAACAGATGAATGGATTACAAAACTGTGGATATGTACACAATGGAATTTTACTCAGCCATCAAAAAAAAAAAAAAAAACTCAATTACATCATTTTCAGGGAAATGGATGAAACTGGAGGACATTATGCTAAGTGAGATTAGTCAGTCACAGAAAATAAGAAATCAGATGCTTTCCCTAATATGTGAGAGTTAGGGAGAAATGGGTCATAGGAGGAACTCTTGAAAGAGGAAATCCTATAGAGGAGCAAACAAGACAACCTAAAGGAGGAGAAAGGGGGGGGGGAGAGAAAAATCTCTAAAGCACACAATGTACTTAAACATATCGAAGTCAATCACTAAGTCAAGCAAGGGAGGGAGGGACAGGGAGGGAATGGGGTGGGAGTTGGGTAGGGGTTAAATCAGCGATGAGTACATGTTTGTACACACAAGTTTTTTACCCCAATATGATGTTTGAATATAATGTACCAATAAAAAAATTTAAAAGAAAAAATATAATAATAACCTTGCTGGATATAGCAGTTTTGATTGGAAGTTGTTTGCTTTCAGGGTCTGGATTACATCACACCAGTCTCTCCTGGTATTCATGCCTTGGGTTGTGAAGTCTGGAGTGATTTTTATTGTTTTTCCTGTGAATGTCACCCATCCTTTCAGTCTCAGTGCTTTTAAGATTCTTTCCTTAGCCTCTATGTTGGTCATTTTGATTATTACACGGTGTGGTCCTTCTTTGATCTTGTCTAAATGGTGTTTTGTATGTCTTCTGGACATGGATGTCCAAGTCTTTTTCCATATTTAAAAATTTATCTGAAATTGTTTATCTGAAGGAATTACAAACCCTTGGTCTGTGTCTTTATCCCTTCTTCAATGCCATTTTGTTTGAGGTCCTGGGGATGGAACCCAGGAGCATGCTACCTTGAAGCTGTACCACCAACACTATTTCTTATTATTTATTTTGAAACAGAGTCTCACTGAGTTGTAAAGGGCCTAAGTAGCTGAGGATTACAATCATGTGCCACCATGTCTGGCTTCTTGAATGCCTTTTTCTATAAGTTAGGATGTTTCATATTGTCCCATAGTTGTTGTATGTTTAAGTTATGTTGTTGTAATGTTGTCTGTATACTGTTGACTGTGCTTTCAGTTTTGAATGAAACAGTGTTCTAACAGTGTTTTTTCCATTTCATCTAATCTTCCAGAACTTCTTTCTTTTACTGTCTTCATTTCATTTGTTGATTCCTTCATTTCATTTCAGGCCTCTTTCTGATTCTTTCTTAATGTCTCAATTTTCTCTTTCATTTCTTGTACACTTATTGTGAGGCCTTTCATCATACTGAAGATTAGGATTCAGAATTCTCTTTCTTGCATTTCTTATAGGTCAGCATCATGATTTCCTTTATTTCCTCATTCTCATATTTTCAGAATTCTCAAGTTTGTGTTTTTGTTGTTTTGGCATCTTCTTTCTCTTTGTCAGTCACTGTTGATAGGTGCTGTTCCAGATCACTGTTGGAAGAGATAGTTCCAGCTGCCACTCATATTTTGATATTATCCCTGAAGACTGTGTCTACTATCACCCCGCTGTTGTTCTACCTGTAGATTGTCAATACTGAGTTGCTCTGGGGTTCCTTCTGTTTGCTGCTATGGTGGAATTGATGGATTTTAGGTGTTAAGGTCAGGTATTCTGTCTGCCACTACCTTTATAAAAAGTCAGCTCAGTGGCAAAATCATTTGTGATCTATGAGTTTCTTAAACCCCCTTCTATTGGCTGTGGTTAGTTTATCTTTAGTGTCTGATTGTCCTTTCTGTGGATCACCTCTCTGATCCAATTTTAAATCATAGTGATTTAGAGGTAACAAGAGGTTCATGCATGGGGAAGTAGTGCTGTTTTTAATGGTGAGGGTTAGGTGAGGGGAGAGGACTTGGAGTGGTGAATACAGGAATAGGGTAAAGTAGAGGATATGACCAAGTTAATTAAGAATTTAAGTATAATAAGGTAGTATAGTATCTGGTTGAGATGAGAGATAGTGAATATATAGTAGGATTCTTGTAGTCAGTGTAGAGTGTTTACGTATAGAGATATGAACTAGCTTGAATATAAAACAAGGAGATACAGAAAGAGAAAAAGTTTTGAGAGAAAAGAGTAGATAGGATAGAAGGAGAAAGCTTATAAAAGGAATGGGAGAGGGAGCAAATAAACATGCAGAAGATAACAAAACAACCAACCAACTAACAATAACAACATAGCAAATCAAAAACAACAACAAAAACAACAACAAAAAAACCCCAAGAACAATTTTAAAAAATACTGCAGATATACACATAAAGGGACACTTTCAGCTGTTTAATGTCTATTTGTACAGACATTAAGCCTGTAGTAGGTTCTGGAGCATGTTCCAATTACCACTCATTTGCTCAATAACTTATTGTCAGTTTTCAGACCCACCTTTTGAGTGTCTGTGCCCCTCTCTAACTTCTCACTGCTTTGTGCTCAGTTCTTAGGGTGGCAGGTGCCACTGTAAATGAGTTCTCTGTAAGCACAAGAGTCTGTGCTTTCTGGCCCTGGGCTCCTCCCTACCTGCACTGATGGAGGGTGTCCAGTGTAATCCCAGAGCAACCCCCTGTGACCAAGTGCAGGTACTGCGCCCTGGGCACTATGGGCCTTTCCTGTGTCTCTGGTAGGTTATAATTCAACTACCTCATGGATGGACCACCAAATTTGAGTCCCTGGGTCTGCTCTGAGTGCTTGTCTGCTGTCTTGGGGGTCTGAGTCTCTGGAGGGAACAGTGTACTGCTGTGAGTGCAGGATTCTGGTGAATGCATGGGACTGGGGATCTTTTTAATTTTTTTTTTCTTTGTTATTGAAGCATGGCGCTGGTCACTTAAGATGCTGGAGTTCTGCTGCCACTTATTTCACCTCAAGTCCTTGGCTTTCTTGCCAGGGATTTCTTGGGGCCTTGGAGCCAACAGACCCAGCTTAAGTGGGTGGCCTGAGATGGCGCAGGCCTCCACACCAGGTCAGACGTGCACTTGGGCTCTTTACTATCTCGGGTTCATACTGCTGGATTTTATTCTGCCGTGGTTCCCTTGTTGGTGTTTTCATTCATATATATCTTCGCTGCTTTGTTTTTCTTGTCAAGGAGCTGCCTTCTTATTAGTTGATTTTCCTTTGTTACAGCTACTGGGACGTGCTGCGTCCTACAGTCGCCATTGTCTCGATCTCCCCATTTCTCATCTTTTTGGTAATAGGTGTAACTTAACATGTGTGAGGTTGCATATCACACTGGTTTTGATTTGCATCTCACTGATGATTGGTGATGTTGCATATATTTTTATATACCTGTTGGCCATTTTTATGTCTTTCTTGAGAAACTATTCAGGTCCTTTGTCCACTTTTAAATTGGAATATTTATTTTTTTGCTATTAAGTTCTGAGTTCCTTATATAGTTTAGATATTAACCTCCTTTCAGCTAAGTAATTTGCAAATATTTTGTATTGATTCACAGCCTGCAGTTTTTTTTTTAAATTACTTTATTGGTTCATTGTAATTGTACATCCTAGTGAGACTCAAAGTTAAACAAACATACAGACACGTCACTTGGTGCTTTTCCCTGAATGTCCTACTCGGGTCTTCCTTCCTCCTTTCTGGTCATGTTAGTGATATTGATAGTGATAGTTTCATAAAAATGGCATCATTTGACCTGCTTCCTGCTTTTTACCCCCCAACCTCTCTTGATTCCCTTCCTCAATTCTGCTGGTCTCTCTCCTCTTTTATCTCAGGTACCTTTTGTCTCCTACCTTCTCTCTAGCTTCTACATGTGATAAAAAACATATGACTCTTGGCTTTTTGAGACGAGCTGATCTCATTTAACATAATATTCTGTAGTTCTACCGATTTTCATGCAAATGGCATGAAAGAACCAATAAATGGGATGACATCAAATTAAAAAGCTTCTGCACAGCAAAGGAAACAAGAGTTCGAAGAAAGAGCCTACAGGATGGGAGAGAAATCTTTGCCATCTACTTTTTGGATAGAGGACTAATATCTAGAATATATAAAAACCTCAACACTAAAAAGCACAAATAACACAATTAAAAAATGGGCAGTTGAACTAAACAGACACTTCTCAAAAGAAGAATACAAATGACTAAAAATATATAAAAAGCTGTTCAACATGATCAGCAATCAGGGAAAATATAAATAAAAACTATACTGAGATTCCATTGAACTCCAGTTAGAATGGAAATCATCAAGAATACAAACGATAATAAATGCTGGCAAGGAAGTGGGGAATATAGGAACTAATTTACTGCTGGTGCAGCCAATTTATTACAGCCAAATTAGCCACTATGTAGATCAGCAGAGAGGTTCCTCAAAATACTAGGAATGGAACCACTGTACCCACTATACCACTCCTTGGCATCTTTCTAAAAGAAGTGGTCACAATACCGTAGTGACCATGTTTATAGTAGCACAATTTACAATAGCCAAATTATGGAACCATGCTAGGTGTGTGTCAACAGACAGACGTAGCCTGTGTTTTGATTTTCATGATTGCTTCCTTTGCTGTGAGGGAAGCTTTCTACATTAATGTCTCACTTGTCTATTGTTCCTTCCTTGCCTGAGCTTTTGGTGTGATACACATCTTTATAGCTTCTGTTCATCAGAAAGGACAATGGTTCCTAGATAAAATAGAGAAGACCTACAATGAAGAGTTAATATTGCTTTACTTTCATCTATAGTTTGGGCCTTTGTCCTTTATGCTTAGATACCCCCCCACCCACACTTTTTTAAAAAAAGGGGCTCCTAGAAATACTCATCTAACTTTACAAGAGTACCTGATAATGACTTGCCTGTTTATCTTGAATTTTAAAATACATATATGCAAGTTATAAAACTGCATTAAATTTGAAGGGGCTATCTAGTAAAATAAAGTATCTTTAGATCTAAAGGTTATTTCTTTAGTCACTACTTTGGAAAACAGGCCGGGTTTGAATCTATTCATAGAAGGTCATTTTACTTGTGAACTTAATTTTAATTTGGGAAAGATTAAGGGTAATTCAATTTAGATTCAAAATTTTATTTAATATCTTTAAAATAATTTCCTCCTGTATTTTATTAGATTTGAGAACACTGATCAAACGAATAATTCATCTGGCTACTAGCCAGGAAAGGGCTATGTATTCTGAATCAGTTGCTTAGAAACGGAAAACTGGACTCCCTGGGCTTCTCGGGAATCTCAAACCTCTTTTTTTTTTTAATGCTTGTATCGGTACATTATAGTCTCATGTGATAATGTAAATCACGTTGACAATGCCATGCATGCATACAGTGCTTGGTAACCCCCCTTCCCAGATTGACATTGAATGAATGAACCTGTCTTTCTCCTCCCCTACCCTTAGATCTCCCTGGCTCCCCCAAGGTTTCTACTCCATTATCTGGAGTCCCTCTAGAATCCCAATTACTCTCCAGCTTGCACATATTTGAGAAAACGTCAAACCTCTTAACTTCCCTCATTTCTGCATGGCCTGCCTACACTTCCCAAGTCTTTAAACCTGCATCACCTTTTAAGAGAGGCCTTCTCAAACCATCTATGTAGAGCTGCAATCCTCACCCAGCTTCTGATGCTTCCTATTCCTCCTCATTGCCTTATTTTCCCCTCCATAGCACTTTTCACAAAGATGCCGGTACCTTGCTTCTCTGTTCATCTGTCTTCCTTCCTGGGACTTAAGCTCCGTGTGGGCAAGGACTTGGGGGTTTTGTTCACTGCGGTCTCCACTGCCTGCAATGGGGTAGGCACTGAGCAAATATACATGGGTGGAAGTCTTTCCTCAGTGGAGCTCCCCCGCTCTCCCAGTTCCTTACCTCTGTGTGCCTCTTTCTGTAGAATTCTGCCCTCAACAAAATTAACCTCATTTTCAACTTCACACTAAAGCCACATCTCTTCCTCTTGGAAGTTATCACCTAAGAAGCTTTGAGAGGTAAAGTAAGCTGCTGTATATGTATTCTGGAACTCAGTTGTATACATTCCAGTTAAGGGAGATCTCAGTGACAGCTGAAAGTATGAAAAAGACAGGATTTTAGCAAACTGTCAGTTGAGTCAGTGATGAAGTTCCGAAATACCAGCCAACCAACCCACCCAATCACCCAACCAGTTTAGTTTTATGCTGTTGTAACAATTAATCAAGAGCTCCACGCTGACCTGATCAAACCACAAGTGGAGTTTGTTGTCAGTCCTGCCTGCAATGTTCAAGAGTGGTCTAGAGTATATTTAGGAGAGGGGACTGGAAACGGTACTATTTGAAAGATCTGCAAGTATTTAGCATGGGAAAGAGAGAAACCAGGGACATACTACATGTCTTTAAGTATCTGAAGTGCTTTCACATTGGTGAAAAACTTTCTTCTGAACAGTTGAAATGACAAGGAAATCTATTTTGGCTCAATAAAAGGCAGACCTTCTTAAGAATGTGAGGTGAGTCTGAATGGTGTAGCCCTTGAGAGTTCACACGGGACCCAGCACTGTGAGCTGATGCACCAGTGGCTGTGCCTGACAATTGTCACAATGGTTTGTCCCCAGAGATCCTCTCTTTGGCTGAGTTGAGCTTGGGGTGCATTCTGAACCCCTCTCTCCTTTCCCCAGCCTTTATGTGTATGTGTTGCTCATTGTGTGTCCCCCCCCCCCCAGTACTAGGGATTGAACCTTAGGGCATTCTACCTCCAAGTTACAACCCCAGCTAGAGATATTTTTTTTTTTATTCTTTATTTTGAAAGAGTCTAAGTTGCAGAGGGCCTCACTAAGTAGCTGAAGCTGGCCTCGAACTTGCAATCCTCCTGTCTCTGTTTCCCAAGTACTGGGACTACAGGGGTGTGCCACCACGACCGGCAGCCATCACTGTGTCTTTTCTTAGTGTCTATTATTTGCTTTATGCTTAAAATATCTTTTGTTGCTAAGTATTCCAATCCTAGTAGTTGTAGTAAATTTGTAAATAATGGCTTTGCATAGATAGATGAGGTTGTATTGTCCACTTTCTTTATACCTTTCTCGACTATGTCAGACCCTCCTGTCGCCTTGGAAACATACACATGGTAGATGAAAGTGAACACACAGCTGAGTTGAATGCTAGGAAACTATTCCAGTACAGTGAAGACTTGAATGCGAAGGGCCTTCCCCTAAATCCATGCCATTTCCACAGGGAATACTGCAGGGTCACTCAACAAGGAGGGAGCCCAACAAAGGCCACTGTGGACTACCATGTTTTTATTCTTCCCAGTTCCTCCCATGCTTGTCTCTTGCCTGCCACTGCACTGAGGATTGGTGAATGTTTATCATCAGTAAGAGACCCACAGCACTATTTCCATCAGCCATTTAAGGCTAGAACAAAATACTATGAGTTTTTTGATTCCTTTATTCTGCATTCCCATTTAAACATGCATTATTTTTGCTACTATCTATTTAGTGTTTCCACAACCTGCTTTTCTTCATTTCCTGGTACAAAGTAGGTGTTCAATAAAACATTGTTCTATGAATAAACCCCCATGGCTACTTTCTTACTTAGTTCAGGTTACTGTCACCTTTGGCCTGGACTTCTGCAGGCCTTGTGAGTGGTCGTTCTGGTCCCTGGTCATGACCCATCTCCAGGTCATGACACCACAGCCAGAACCATCTTCCTTATATGCCCATCACATCATGTCACTTCCATGCTTAACACTGCATTTGCAACTCTCGGGATGGAGCTGAACTCTTTACTGTAGCAACCCAGGCCCTCCATGGTCTGATGCCTCCCTGTCCTTCACCATCTGACCACAGCTCCAGAGGTTTCTCCTCTTTGCACCTTCCAGCCTGTGCCAGACAGGCCTTCCTGGTTCCAATCACCTTCTCCAGGGTCTTCTGACACTGGGGCTAGAGGACCCCCGTCTAGGGTTTCCATGGCACTCTATCCTGGGCACTTTAACTATGCTTGACATGTACCGAACTGGTCACCCTGCTCTGAGACTGTAACCTCCTGGAGGTAGAAGGCAAACCAATTCAACTCAGTCCAGTGTCTGGTCAACTGCACGGGCTCACTAAATAAACATCCATTGGTCTTTCCTAAGAGGCACCACTGTGGAGCAGGTGAAGAAGCCAGTGAAGGATCAGATCAGGAGATCTGACTTCTTATCTGTCATTAACACAACATATGACTTTAGAGGGCAAAAGGACAGCTAATTAAAATTTGAAGTCCTCCAATCTAGGACATAGAATTAATTAACACTTATTAATTAACACTTTGAATTAAAGCTTCTCATTCCATTTTGCTTTTATAGCATACTGTTACTCATGAATCAAAATTTAACTTCCACTTAGATATTCCTATAAAAGTGGATAAACTTTCACAATAGAAAGTGGTCAAATTGCAGACACGTGTCACTGCAGAGCTTATGCAGCTTCTCCATGTCTAAAAGTTCAGCTACTAATCAGTAGTTGTGACTTGGGAGAAGTTCCAGGGACAACTGTGAATGTTCAAACACAACCCTTATTCTACACTGGCACGTGGTGGGTACTCAAGTATTACTTTTCTTCCTCTTGTAGTTTTAAGGAGATCTGGGAATATAGAGATTAAGAAGAAACTTCTCCTTTTGAAATAAAAAGAGGCATGTCAGTCTCCTAAACTTTTTTTTTTTTTTGTGGTCTGGGGCTGGAACCAAGGGGCATCAACCACCAAGCTACACCCTCTGCTCTATTTTTTATTCTTTTATTTTGAAACGGGGTCTCACTAAATAGCTGAGGCTGGCCGCGAACCACGATCCTCTGGTCTCAGCTTCCTGAATGCTGGGATTAACAAGCGTGCGCCACCAAGTCGGGCTCCTAAGTTTTACTTTGATGAAGCAGTTAACTTTTGAGCAACAGAGTATAATATTAATATATTTACAATTAGAAAAATGTAATTTGGCATCACTGATATGTAAATCTATTATCTTTAAGCATCTTTTAAGTGAAATTTAAAAATATTAAACATACAAGAAATAAACCAACAATTGTTCTGCCCCAATAAATTCTGAAAATTTATTATTTGGGAGAATATCAGATATTGATCCTTTGCTTTACAGCTCATGATAATAATCAGAAAATAGACACTTTGAAATGAAAGTCAAAAGATAATTACATATGATACATATTATAGATCTTTAAAATTTGTACATAAGCAAAGCTGTACTAAAGCATATTTATGTTCTACACTTAGTGAACATGGCAATTTTCTGTTTAAAGCTGCAGCAACTCAAATCCTTTTAAGGTCAATGAAGAAAGGTGTATTGAGAAATACATTTAGGGCTATCGTCATGTCTGGCGTAAACCTATATTTTTCATCTTTCCCCTCCCCCCATATATATGTATATACTTTATTGCCTTTATATTTCTGCTGGTTTAATATAATTAGTATACTAAATAGTTATCTGCATTTATTTCATTTCTAAAAATATATAAAACGCATTGGAAAGAGCTCCTGCAGCTTTCAAGCGGTCACTGTCCTGGTGTCTAAAGCTTCGAAAGCTTGTTGGGAAATGTAAAGCAGCAATTCTGAATAAATAATGATTGTGTGTCTTCTTTTACAGCTGGTGGCCTTCACCCAGAACACAAAAACACTGTAGCAAACAGTATAAACATGCAACTTAAAAACTGACATAAAAGTAATACTTATGAGCTAAATTCTAGTATAATAAAGATTATGAAAGACAGCTTTAGGGTGCTTGAGAGATTACAAACAGTACTATCAGGTACAATAACTTAAGGCCCAATTTTTTAAAGGCAACATACAATGCTAATTGCCCACCTGCCCACATCCATTGCATGCCTGGAATCACGTTTTTGCCTTTTCCATATTATTTCTCCATTACAGTTCTGACTTTAGAAAGGTGTCTGTAGAATGGCTTTAAATTAAAGATTATTTTTCTCTAAAGGCTGCTTTGCTCTTATTCACAAAGAAAGTTGTCTTTTAATGCAGGAGTACATCTCATTTTCATTGTGGAAACAAGTGCTTATTTATTCTTATACAATGCCACACTTCACATTTTACAACATAAATTCTCTTTATTTTCTGCCGTATTATACATATATATGTTTTTACTCTTTCAGTCTAATTTTAGCTTTTGTTTTAACTAATTCCAATGATAGAAATTGGTGATTTTCATATTAACGACTGGAAGCTAAGAGTGCAACATCTATTAATATAAAATGAAGTCTCACATATAAATAAAGAACCTCCCTGTGCATTAAGACAAAAAGCAAATCCTAACAAACCAAAATATAAAGAAAATGAGGGTTGAAAAACAAACCTGTGGATCATTCTCTGAGGAGGATGATCTTCAAAAGGTCCAATAGACCATGTTATTTCATATTATTCATTGGTAAGAAAAAGCTATTTTTAATATATTTAGTACTTGTAGAAAATCACAATAAAACAACTTGTAGTATGTTTCAAAATCACATAAATTTGTAATGTAATTTTTTATTTAGAGCGTGAATATTCCCTCAGATGTAAAATTTTTATATTTGATGTTTTTGTACACTATTGCCTGTACCTTGCTCCAAAATGTATCAAAATATGTGGCACTTAATTAACTCATTTGTATTCACAATAGGTAAAAATGATCGCAGACTAAAATATTTCAACATGTTCCTACAGAAATGAGCTATTTCCCACTCTTTTTAAAAATAAGATTCAGAAAATATTCCTTACTTATGTGCTTCCGGAAGTAATGTAACTGATTAAAAAGTATAGCTGTTCAATGTCATTAATTCACATTTATATACCATTCCCACTTAGGAAACAGTATTTCTGTGGGCAATTAGGTCCATGAAAATTACTTGGCAGCTTCAAAATTCTGATGAAGTTGTCAGAGGTCAGCTGTAACCCTGTGCTGGAAAGCTCAACTACTGCATGTCATGTTGGTTTTAGGCTATTTTTCTTAAAAGTTATAGGTTAATTCTGATAATTTATAATAACTAAGTTAGATACTGACTTTGTATCTTTCATGGTACACCAAGGCATCTTCGCAATTTCTAACTGCAAAGTTCATCATACCTACCATTTAACATTTTGATTTAAATACAATTTATAAAATGTTTTTCTTTGTGAATAAGGTCTCAATTTCTCTGAACAACAAAATGACTCAGTATAGGATACAACTCTTAAAAATAAGGCATATATTGGGTGTACATAAGTCATTGTCACAAAAGCTACAAATTATTTTAAGTATCCTATTTTTAAATCTATGTAGATATGAAATAACTATTATAAATTGAGAGCAAATGTGTACAGGTTGTGGTTACACAGGTAAGAATCACTTCTCAAGTTATCTGCAAAACAGTATAATGGCAAGATCAATTTGATAACTCCAAGAACCCAAAGAAAAATAAATTTTTCAGTTGAGGTCTGATATTTAGCTGGATTATAAAAGGCAACACTGCATTACTCTCAGTTCTCTAGAAGCTTCTATATATTTTCACAACCATTCATAAAATTTTTCATAGGAAACCTAAATAAAGCAGCATTCTCAGCATTCATGAAACCAAAAATGTGTTGAAACATCCAAAGTTGCCTTCATGCACAGGACGCATCTCTTTATTGTTACCATGGCATATTAATCCACTTCTGTTTTCTTGCATATAAATAATATATTTTCTTCAGAATTAAAAACTACTTTAAATTTCAGATTAAAGTCTTAATTATATTGTATCAAATTTGATCAGAGGGGACAAAAAAATGAATATAAGGTGTCTGAAAGCATCTAAGTATTACTTGTGAGTTTTAGTTATACCACTACTCATGGGAGAGGTGCTGATGCATTTTTGGCTTTATAAATAAAACAATATATCTACAAGTGGAGACTCAAATCCTATAAAAGTCAAACAAAAATAAAAACATACTCTCAATTTAACTTCATTTCCTTGGTACAAAGTACCTAACTTCTACCTACTCTCCTTCTGTCTAGATGACTGGAGAAAAGCACACTAGTTCATAATGTACAGCAAGAATTTGCAAGTCGGTGTGTATACTAACAGACTATTCATATGAAATGGGTTACTTTAAAATAGATCATTTGAAATAATATTCCCAAAGTATATCAATCCAAACCTCAAATAGCTATAAACTATATATTATGCTAATTCTGAGGGTCTGTGAGAGTAAATGATATGGCAACGCAGAAACAAATCACAGGAAGTATGACCCCCATGCCTGTTTGGAGAGATGCTTAACAATTACAGTATATGAAAGGCTGCACGTACAATTTACCTCCTGAAATACACTTGTTATATGACCATTCCCATACTTAGAAATACTGTAATGTAAATTTCAGATTAAAAAGAAATCTGAATTATTCAATGTAATTAAGCAATGGTTAAGACAGGATCACAAAATAAACACACAAGTGGGTTTTTCTGGAGTTTGTCCAGATGGTGGAACACACCATGACACCCATGGAGTTGCAAATTAGCAACACATGGATGGAGTCTGACAACATGCATACAAAGTCATAATCATACAATATGTAACATAATTAAGTCACAGGATAAGTACTGATAAAAATTAAAACAACATTCACACACTAATCAATTACATGGAATAAATTAAACTAAGCGAGTCACATATTTCTCTTTACTCTTAATTCATGGTTGGTTTATTTTTGTATACACAGAGTATAATACTTTCCTAATGCTCTCATGGTGCTACAAATAAAAATGAAGGCTTTGTATTACAGCTGCTGGACAAAAATGTCAATACTGTTGATGGATGGAAACAGTTCTTTGTTCTTTAGCATCAGTGCACAGGTATGGCTCCAAGTGGTATGCAATTTAGGAGAGAAAAAGGGATGGTGGTTTGTGAAATATATCCTCTGCTCATCACTGGCACAAATCGAAGAGGAAATTTTACTGTCCTTGGTACTTTTACTGGATTTCTTCCCTAAAGACAGATGTTATACATATATGCCTTCAGGATTAAAGCCAGATGAGATAGGATTCTGTAGAATGCGGAGATTACTGGGGAGTTGCCGGGATGAACCAGGTCGCTTCAGGGACCCCGACTGGAATGGTGTCTCTGAATGGGAAATGAAGAAAGTCATCACCCGACGTGCTTGTTAACTAGGAGACGGAGCAACATGACAGACGAGAAAGTGTCCTGCCCTACAGAACTAGAGCGCTGGCGAGCATGACTGTGCCCCCTGTGGGCCCTACAGTGGGATGAGAAGGCCCCTCAGTGGGGGGCTAGCTGATAAGCAAGGTTCTGGTGACATCAACAGCGACTTCTTTTTAAAAGGCGAGCATTCTGCCTCTCTTTCTTAGTTGTTTGGATAAGAAAAGATTTGGAGCTTTTAAATATCGGCATAATAATAAAGACTTTTAGGAAAAGGGGCATTAAGAACTGAGAGATGCTAAAATTCAGGTTAATGTACTTCGGGTCATATGTACTTTGGGGCATTCTACCTCTGAGCTCCACCCCAGCCCTTTTTTAATGTGTTTTGAAACAGGGTCACACTAGGTTTCCGAGAGTCTTGCTACATTGCTGAGGTTATCCTCCAGTCTGCAATCCTCCTGACTTAGCCTCCCAAGTGCTGGGATTAAAACAGTGAACCATATGCCTGGCTAGAAAAAAGTTTTATAAAGAAGCATTTTAAAACTAATGATATAAGATTTGGTGATTATAAGATAACCTAAGTAAATAAATTACCTAAATGTTATTTTTTTTCCCCAGAAACAGAAACTATGTCAAAATTTTTGAAAATGTCTTTAAGATTAGCTATGAATGGCAGGGTAATATTAATTGAATACAGTTTATTCAAAGTTAACCTCTGGGAATAAAGGGAAAAAAAGCATATTTATCAACATCTTACCTCTTTCTATATCTGCCTGTGAGGCCTCTATTTCAATGGGCTCAGCTGGCAAAACAGTAACCTTTGTCCCTGTCTGCTGGATAAACTGCTGGAGATTGACTTGTCGAAGCTCTTTGGTCAACTGTTCCAGTTCTTGTTCTTTGTCCTAGATGGAAATTATTATTAGTTTTTGAGGATTCACTACAGAACAGTTCAAGGTAGCCCAGTGATGGGTTTTTTAAATTTATTTTGTTTTGAAACAGGATCTTGCTAGGTTACTGAGAGTCTTGCTTTGTTGCTAAGCCTGGTCTTGAACCTGGGAATACAGGTGTGCGCTACCACAACAGGCAAAAGAACCATCTTATAATCAATTGTGCCCTTTCTCATCTGCTAAGTCTGTTTTGTACAACTTTGCAATGCCCACATCATACAGTATCTTCAAGAATGGGTATCCAAGAAATATAAATTGAATGATCAGAATCTAAGTGATAAAATATAAGTGTTCTAGTATAGGTAAAGAGGGGGAAATTGCAGAGACTCTTTTGTAGCCCTCTTGTCAGGAAAGCAAAGGAGGGTCATGGTGAGAGGAGAGGAGGGAAGAGGACTAAGTCTCAGGAAAGAGGCTGCAGTTGATGACAATGGAGAAGTGACAGAGAAGCAGTCAGGCAGCCACACAAGCTTCTGTCAGCCAGTGCCTGTAATCCTGTGTGGCTCAGGCTTCTATCCCTAAGAGGAAGCAGAGGTCAGATCTCATCATTACTGCCCACTCTAGCTCTGGAAACTCGGCTACATCCAACCATCCAAAGCCACAACGACCGCAGTTGAGCAGCCTCCTCCGTGGAGCAGTGACTGGCTGGTGCTGACTCCTGCCTCATTCTGATCTCATATTAAGCTTTGTTCCTAGGTCGTGAGAAGTCTAGAAGACTTTTAAACAAAGCCAGGTTTCTAATTCTTGAAATACAAAGAGATTAAATTCTTTCAAAGTAAGGGAAACAAACATGAAAAAAGATTAATATGCTGATCCTTTTAAAAAGACGAAACATCCTATTAATAAAAACACTCTTACCTGTAATCGTTTGGTGGCCTGTCCGAGAGATCTTTCCACAGCTTTAATGCCATTTTCCAGCCTCAGGCTCTGCTGGCCTTGGATGTCAATTTCCCCTTTGACCTTACCGATCTGTCCTTTAACCTCTTCCTCATTTACTTGTGCCTCTTGAACTTCCCGTTGTAACTTTTCTGCTTCAAGACCATTTTCCATAGTCTGGATTTGTGCCAAATAGTCCTTTAATTTGCTTTCGCATTCTGTGATTTTCTGTCTTATTTCTTGAAGTTGATCTTTCAGCTGCTTTTCATTTTCCTGCTCAATCTGTAGTTCATTTTCCCAAAATTCCTCCTCCTCAATTTCTACATCATTTCTTTTGATCTTTTGCTCTAGGCGGACAATTTCCTCTTCGAGGTTAGAATTATATTTTTGTTCCCAAAATCGTATTTCTATTTCATTAGATTCCAGCTGCTTCTCAATAGATTGAAGCTTCTCTGTCTGCAAGCGGATTAGTTTCTTTAAGTCATCTGCTGTGGTTCTGCAGTTATTCAGCACCCTTTGCTTAAATTCGGTTTCTTTACCTTTTCCAAAAATGTCCATCAATCCTTTGGCCCCTCCTGTAAATGTCAATGATTTCCTTTTAGGCTCTCTCCTTTTGATTGTTTTGTCAACCTGAGGCCTCAGTTTGGCTAAGGGTGGCAGACTCTGCCTGTATAACGTTCTTTCAGGAATTCTAGCCACACTATCTGAAGTGGGCCGCTCACTGAGAGATGGCCCTGTTCGACGTAGAATGAGTTGCACATCACTAGCGTACTGCCCCCATTTGTTTAAAGATATGATAGGATTTTCATGAGGTGCTAAGTGTCTTTCAGTATCTCTCCACTTTTCTATAAGTGTGTACCTTCCAGTTCGACCTAGACAAAAAAATATAAAAATAGTCAAAACTGGATATATAATAGCTAAATAATGTAACAGAGGACAGCATTTGACATCCGGTGGCCAAATTTTATGGTTCAGATCATACTGCCTCTAATACCTTCAGTAGAAGACACCAAACCTCCCAATATACGTAATACATAAATACGGTATGAACTGTACATGCTCTTCAGACTCATTTAGTGATTCGATCTTAACTTTTAAACTGATTGAGACTCTTGTGTTCTTGTCAGATGCCAAATTGCCTACGATTTCTTATTTGGGGCAAGACTGAACAAAGTTTGTATCCTAGTCAAAATGAAGAAGGATGTTAGAATGCCTCCTTCACAGCCATGGTAGGATGGTCCCAGGAAATAACTAGACATTTTTAAAATTTTTATTCTTTTTGTGGTACTGGAGACTGAACTCAGCACATCAGGACCTGAGGAGGTTGGAGACCCTACTTCTCCTTCTGAAGAGAAACAGAGCCAGCAAAGGACCTGCCATGCAGCGCATAGGCAGCGGCCCAGATCTGTCTTCCTGCCTGCTTAGCCAACACATAGCTCACTTAGTAGGGATCTTTCAGCCATGACTAATAAAAACACCACCTTGGCTAGATGTGGTAGCCCATACTTGTAATTCTAGCACTTATGAGGCTGAGACAGGGGGCTCACAGGTTCCAAGCATGTCTCAGCAACATAGTGAGGTTCTCAGCAACTTAGCAAAATTCTCTTTCAAATTAAAAAATAAAATAGGGCTGAGGGTAGCTGGGCGTGGTGGTGCACACTTGTAATCCCCGTGCTTGGGAGGCAGAGACAGGAGGATTGTGGAGGTTCAAAGCCAGCCTTGCTGGCTTAAGAGACCCTGTTTCCAAATAAAAAAGTATAAAAAATAGGTCTGGGAGTGTAGCCCAGAGGTAGAAGGGTTTCCAGGAACCCCAGTACCAGCAAAAAAAAAAAAAAAAAAAAAAGGCTGAGGGTATAGCTCAAAGATAGAATGCCCTGGATCAAATCCCATTACCCCTCCAACATCACCTTAAATAAAAACAATTCTTTGAAATAACTTAATGTAAAAGAGTGGCCTGAAGTGGGCATGGTGGTGCACACCTATAATTCCAGTACATGGGAGGCTTGAGGCAGCAAGATCACAGGTTCAAAACCAACCTCAGCAAATTTATTTATTTTATTTTTCAAAATCAGAGGCATTCTACCTCTGAGATACATGCTCAGCCTTCTTTTTGATTCTTTATTTTGAAACAGGGTCCCACTGAGTTGTAAAGGGCCTCACTACTTAGCTGAAGCTGTCTGCAAACCGCAATCTGTGATCCTCCTGTCTCAGCCTACCAAAAGTAGGATTACAAGTGTGTGCCACCATGCCTGGCTTCCCCAAGCCCTACTTTTATTCTTTATTTTGAAACATGGTCTCAGTAAGTTGCAAAGGGCCTCACTAAATAGCCAAGGCAGGCCGCAAACCTGTGACCCTCCTGTATCAGCCTCCCAAGTACTGGGATTACAAGCTTGCGCCACCACGCCTGGCAACCTCACCAAATTTAGTGAGACTCTCAGCAACCCAGCAAGATCCCTATTTCAAAATAAAAAATACGAGCTAGGTGTGGTGGTGCACACTTGTAATCCCAGTACTTTGGAGACTGAGACGGGAGGACTGCAGGTTTGAAGTCAGCCTCAGCAACTTAGTGAGACCCTGTTTCAAAGTAAAAAAAGAGTGGCCTGCTAGTTTGATACCATTCCATTTATTAATTTTTGGTTTTATTTCCTGAGCTTGGGGAGTCTTATTGAGAAAGTCTCTACCAGTGTGTATCTGGACATGAAAAGAAACAATCAAGAGTTTTAAGAGAGAACTACAGAATGGGAGAAAATATTTGTCAGTTATTCCTCTCATAAAGGACTGATATTTAAAATATTTAAGCTGGGTGTGGTAGCGTATGCTTGTAATCCCAACGCTTGGGAGCCTGAGACAGGAGGATCGCTCAGGTTCAAAGCCAGCCTCAGCTACTTAGTGAGGCTCTCAGCAACTTAGTGAGACCCTGTTTCCAAATAAAATATAAAATAGGTCCGGGTGTATAGGCCAGAGGTAGAAAAGCCTCTGGGTTCCACCCCAAAATCAACCCAGTCAAAAATAGGCAATTGAATTGACACTTCTCAAAAGAAAAAATACAAATATCCAACAAATATATGAAAAAACATTCAACATAACTAGCAGTATGAAAATGCAAATAAAAAAGCACTATACTGAGATGCCACCTAACTCCAGTTAGGATGACAGTCATCCAGAATATACGTGGTAATAAATGCTAGTGAGGATGTCAGTGGGATTGTAACTGGTACGGCTTTGGAGATCAGTATGGATACTGCTTAAAAGATTAGAAATGGAACCATTGTATGACCCAGCTATACCACTTGGAATATTTCCCAAAGAATTAAAGTCAGAATACTAGAGTAATAAAAGAACACCCACGTTTATAGCAGCACAGTTCACAATAGCTAAATTATGGAGCCAACCTAGGTGTCTGTCAACAGATGAATGGATAAAGAATATGTGGTATGTATTCAAAATGGAGTTCCACTAAGCCGTAATAAAGAAAATCATGTCGTTTATAGAAAAATGGATGGAACTAGAGAAGAGTAGCTAAATGAGATCAGCTAGTATCAGAAAACCAAGGGCCATATGATTTTTCTCATATGTAGAAGCTAGAGAGAAGAGAGGAAACAAAAGGAACTTCAGATAAATGAAGAGAGAGACCAGTAGGAGAGCGGTAGAGGACTGGGCTAGTAGGCAGCGAGGGGAAAAGAGAAGACCGAGGAAGGAAACCGGTCAAATAATGCTACGCCCATGTATGAAATATCACTACCAATTTCACAGGGAGTGGGGAGATGGGAAACACATCATGTGATATGTGCAAACACATTTATATCACTTTGAATCTCACTGTGATGTATAATTATGATGCATCAATACAAGTGCATCGTGTGTGTGTGTGTGTGTGTGTTGTGTGTAGAAATGGTCTGTTAAATTCTGTTTTTTTATCATAAAAAACAGAATAAAGCCGGGTGTGGTGGCGCACACTTGCAATCCCCGCGCTTGGGAGGCAGAGACAGGAGGATCGCGCAGGTTCGAAGCCAGCCGCGCGCACTGGCTTAGGAGACCCCTGTTTCTAAATAAAAATATAAAATAGGTCTGTGAGTGTAGCCCGGAGGTAGAAGGGCTTCCAGGAACCCCAGTACCACCACCAAAAAAAAAAAAAAAAAAAAGAATAAAATGTTTTATTAGCAAGATAAATCAAACACAATAAATTAAAAATACTTAACCCAACTATCAATTATAGGGCTAAGATAAGGTTTCAGAAGACAATCAATGTAATACTATATAAGCTTTGAAACCAGCTTCCTAAATATGTTCACTTAAAGTGGGTGGATATTAGAATTGTTAAAAATGTACATTTAGCCGGCCATGGTGGTGCATGCTTATAATCCCGGTACTTAGGGAGGCGGAGACAGGAGGATTACAGATTCGCTACCAGCCTCAGCAACCTGTGAGGCCTGCTGCAACTTAGTGAGATCCTGTTTCAAAATAAAGAATAAAATAGCCCTTGGGTTCAATCCCTAGTGCTGCTGCTGCTGCTGCTGCAAAAAAAAAAGTACATTAGTGGTTAATATTATTACAAAGGAAAAAAACCCTGACCCCACCATCTAGCAATTATATTGGCATATACAGCTACTGATTTATCTTCTCTGCCTTCCTTTTTATACTTCATGAGATTCTGAGCCAATAGTATATTTTCTCAATACTGTATTAACGAGTGGATATCTAGATGTGTAAATATGAACACCTATGTATGCCATTCAGAAGTATGATTTTGCTCAAGGCATATTAGTTATGTTCTCCTTTAAGAAAACCTAACTCTTGGGTGTAGGGCAAAAGGGCTTTGGAGGCAGGACACTGAGGTTTAATTCTGGGGGATAAAAGTAGCAAAACTTCATTTCTAAAAAAGCCTCACTTTACTCAGCTATAAAGAAAAACAAAACTGTGTCATTTGCAGGAAAATGGATAGAACTAGAGAATATCATAATATATTAGCCAGTCTCAGAAAGTGAACATGTGTATTATGTCTTCTTTCAGATGTGGAAGCTAGAGAGAAACGGGGTAATAAAAGGACTTCAGGTAAAGGAGGAGAGACTCTAGTGGAGAAAAAAAAAGGAGGAGGAGGATTTTTTTGGGAGGGTTGAGAAGACTTGATGAAGGCAAGAGTTCAAATAAAACTATGTACATATACAAAATTATCAGTACCAATCTCAATGACATTTACAGGGAAGGGGAGGAAGTGGGGTGGGATCCGGAGGGAAATGTACCGGGAGTGTGTGCACATCTTATGTTCCTGTCACTGTATACCTCATTACAAAGCATAATTACAATGCGCCAATAGAAGCATATTAAATAAATAAAACGCCTCACTGGTTTTGAGTGTCAAAGGTAAAAAGTACCTTCCAGCTGGGAAGAGTGGAGTATGCCTGTTATCTCAATACTTGGGAAGCTGAGACAGGAGATTCGTAGGTTTGAGGCTCACTTCAGCAACCTACTGAGACCCTGTTTCAAAGTAAAATATAAAAAGTGCTGAGGGTATAGCTTGGAGATAGGAAGCCTTAGGGTGAAATCGCCATTACTACCCCCTAATACACATACAAATACCACAGTGCCTGGTCCCTAGGAAACATTCAACACCTAGCAGTTGTTACTAATTTAAGACATTGTTATTTGGATAACAAAAAGGCTGACTAGAGACTTTCTTTTAACAGTGGCTTCATGACTATAATCTAACTTAAAATAATTCTTAAACTAACTTCCAACTATGTGTAAAGATAGGCAAAGAAGAAAGTAGAGGGCTCTGGGTTGGAAGGCTTGTGTTCAAATCAAACTCTGCCACCTACTTACATTATTTAAACAAATTATTAAATGTCCTTCAGCCTCAGTCTCTTCATCTATAGACAGTAGTATTTCCTTATCTAATAAAATTGTAATCCCCGTGCTTAGGAGGTGGAGACAGGAGTATCGTGCTGGCTTAAGAGACCCTGTTTCCAAATAAAAATTTATAAAAATAGGTCTGGGAGTGTAGCCCACAGGTAGAAGGGTTTCCAGGACCCCAGTACCACCAAAAAAAACAAACAAAACAACAAAAAAAAGAAAATTAGTATAATTGTCTCAAGAAAAATCACATGACACACAGGCAAAGTTAAAACTGTCCCATGTGAACTAAGTGCTGCTCCCTGGACCTGGTCCCTGTGAGCTACATGAAGGGTTAGACCAGACAGGCCGAGCTCCCCATCCATTTTATCAGGCCAGTAAGCATCTTTAAAAGAAAACTAAGCCATCACATTAGACAAGGTTAATTGAAAATTCTAAAGACCCTAATTTAGTTACAATTACATATAAAGTTTAATGACACTGCTAGTCTTTGAGAATGTCTTTATATAGAAGAGTATTTGGAATTGCTTTTACTGCTGGTGTTTCCTTTTGGTTATATAATGCCCATTTCATGCTACTAGACAAAAAGAAAAAAAATCATTCTGCTATGTAAAAGTTTCTTTTATAAAAGATAAATAGGTTTGATTTTATTATAAGATTGGGTTTTAAATATCTTATATAAGAATTAAATACACAATTATGTTTTGAATACTCATACTTGGCAAGGCCCTATAGATCCTATATTTATTTTTATGTGGATCATACATTCAGACTGTGGATTATATATTCCCCTCCCTCCTCCCAACAACTGAGTGTCCAGGTTGACCACGCTACATTCATACTTTCACATATTCGGATGTAGCTCCTCCATTAATCAACCTCAGCCTTCTTCCTCTATCCTTTCATTCTAGCTTTGCTGAGGTTTCCCCTCCATTATCTTTAGTATTCCTAATCCACCCTTGGTTTGGGCATATTAGAGAAAACATATGTCCCTTCTCTTTCTATGCTTGGCTGATCTCA
Source organism: Muscardinus avellanarius (assembly GCF_963383645.1). NCBI lineage: Eukaryota > Metazoa > Chordata > Mammalia > Rodentia > Gliridae > Muscardinus > Muscardinus avellanarius. The sequence goes on from NC_137797.1 coordinate 91,298,462, forward strand.
CTTAACATTATGTTCTCCAGGTCTTTCCATCTTAGATCCTATATTTCATTTGGATAGTTTCAGGCTTTTGAACAATTCCTTTGAGTGCATTTTATTTTATTAATTGTGTGTGTGTGTGTGTGTGTGTGTGTGTGTGTGTGTGTGTGTGTGTGTGGTACTGGAGATGGAACCCAGGGGCATTCTACCTTCAAGCCACACCTCCAGCCCTGTTATTTATTCTTTATTGAAAACAGGGTCTCACTGAGTTTGCAAAGGGCCTCACTTAGTAGTGGCTAAGGCTGGCTGCAAACTGTGATCCTTCTGTCTCAGGCTCCCAAATGCTGGGATTACTAGCATGCACTACCGGATCTCGCCCCCCTCCTGTCCCTTTTCCATACATGTCATTTAGATTGGTACTGGTAATTTCATACACGTGCACAGCACTATTTAAATTGTTGTAGCCTTAAAACTAAAAAAGAGGCATATCTGTCTATGACATTTATAGTTCAAGCTATTTGGGCCATTAAGAACTTTGTGCCACTCTCAAATAAGTGAATTAGACTAGTGGTAAATAAAATGCTGATTATACTTTTAAATCTCTAAAGCAATTGAGACTAATTCCAAGAACCATTAACTTCATATAATGAGGATAACTTTCTAGAGACTTTAATGCAACAATGAAATTTTTATTGGAAGACTGGAATAAATTAAAAGAAAATTGGGTAACAAATTACTTATGCCTAACAAAGTGAAATATATCATTATAAGGTAATTTGAATTTTTTAAAAATAAAAACCATTTTTAACAATTGCAACTATTTTTACAGTTGCTTTTAGAGTCATAAAGCAGAACTCTAACTTAAAAAGTCACATTCATTCAGTACATATTGAACACCAAATATCTGTGAGAAACAGTGCCAGGCCCTGGAAATGTAGATTTAATTAAATATCTTCATCACTAACCCTATTTGTAAGTTTTAAATTGAACTAAAATCTAATTTTTTAATATCAAATCCTCCCCATCCCAACGATGAATATTGCACATTATTCAAAATAACAAGATAGAGAGCTGATATTAATATCTTATGAATTTAATACCAATAATATATCTTCATGTTTTTGGACATATTAGAAATGTAAGTAACACCTGAGTTACTTTTTTGTGATAAATAACCTATCCTATAGCACCAAATTTTTCCAAAGCTTTGTTCTTTGAGTTATAAACATTTTGATGAAAATTTTATAAAATATACATTTCAAGATTCTTATGCTGACTCTTATGAACATAACTAATTCTCTCCATAGTGACTTAGAATTCTGACAATGAATTTTATCTTTGTAACAGAACTTATACTGTGTCATTTTATAATCTGGAAAATGCTTTTGATGATATATATTATTTTGATTCTGTTAAATAGTGTAGCTATTATGATTCTTGTCAGTGAAGAAATCAAAGCTTAAATAATTTTAAGCAACTTCCTGACAACATACAAATATTATAAAAATTTATCAGTGAATTTCTACTATACTATTCAAATCCTTAGCCAGGTGTGGTGGTGCATGCTCGTACTTCCAGTACTTGAAAGGCTGAAACAGGAGGATCACGGGTTTGTGGCCAGTCTCAGCTACCTAGTGAGGCCCTCTTTCAAAAGAAAGGATACAAAATAGGGTTGGGGATGTAGCTCAAAGGTAGAATGCCCCTGGGTTCCATCCCCAGTACCACAAAACAAAATAAAACAACCACAAATCCTTGGTGAAACTGAGAGTATTCTTACCACAAAGTATATTTATCTTGACAGTGATATAATGAAAGATTATGTCTGAGTACATATCAGCTAGTTGTGCATTCTATCCATAGTTAAATAATTCATAGTATATTTTCCCAGTGTTTAGAATATTATATAATCATAGAATTATTGCCTATTTAGAATTATAAGCTTACTATTAAAATAATAGCAAATGGTTACTGAGCACCTATGATTTAATAGGTATTGTGCTGATTAGATAAATAATATTAACAAAGTAATAGGAAACACTTCTAACACTTTTATTGGTGTGCTGTAGTGACACATCACCACGAGAGTCAAAGTGACACAAATGTACACACACAGCACTTGGTGTGTTTCCGCACACAGCACCTGGTGTGTTTCTGCACACAGCACCTGGTGTGTTTCAAACCAATTGCCCTTATAAATTTTACTTAACAATACTATAAGCAATGTTCCTACTGTACCTAAAGATGAGCTCTTGAGTATAAAAGAATTTATACTTCAAATACGCTTCAGTTTTCAACTCTCATTTTTTATTTACTGTATCATGAATTTTTATATCATTTGATCTTCATCCCTCTTAATCTCATGAGGAAGGCACTGTTATTACCTCTGTTTTATAGATGGTCAGATTGAGGCACAGAGATATTAAATAAATCTCTTACAGCCAGTGATCTGACTCAAAAACTCTCCTCTTAGCCACTATTATATTAATTGTGTTCCCTGTAATCTCAGTGAACAAAATATACTAATAATATTGAAGCAAGAAATAGAAATCTTTGTAGTAAAATGTATTACAAAATTTTTGTAGCCAAAGTAATTGTTTACTCAGCTTAGCAAAGCAGCTTATGTTAAACTGCTTCTTATTTTTAGAATTCAAATCAAACCAATTTAAATCCTTATACTAAGTATGTTGCAATTTTGTCTTTGGATAGTTTCAGAAGGTAGGATCATGAGAGCCTACCTTAGAAATTTAGAAAATTCTTGGTATTTTTCTAAATTTCCCAATAGTCTACAAATATTACTTCAAAAACAGATAAAGTGGATCAGTTTATAAATTTCTATTATTGATAATTTACACATGCAATTAGGCATTAAATGTGGCCACATAAATATATTCCTTTTCTTATACTCTGAAAAGTCATATAATCTTGAGTTGAACGGGTCATTATGTGGTCACCTTGTTCAGCTTATGATTTTATAAAAAACTTTAAAAAATTAATCCATTTGTTTACAATTATGTACCAAGTACTGTGATAAAAGAAGAGACATGTTTAGTCCCCCCACCCCCATGTCTGACAAAGAACTTCCAAACAAAACTCTTGAAATTCCCTAAGAGGGGTATAAGAACATTTTTTTCCTTTGCATTCATAATAAGCCCTTTCAACCTAACTCAAGTTTGTGTCAATTAGTGGCTCTTGGTGAACCCCTAGATACCTTCAAGATGGGAGTTTAATCACTGATTAAAGGGTTGGAGCCTTCTGTCCTTCCCCTAACCACCAGTGAGGGGAAGAGTTGAATATTGAGTTAGTCATCAATGGCCAATGAGTTAATCATTGTATGGAGTGTGTAATATGTAATGAAACTTCTATAAAAACCCTTACACAATGGTGAGCAGAAAGCTTTTGTATTGGTGGACACACTGAGGTGCTAAGGGGGTGGGAGAGAGCCCAAGGGCTCTGCATATATTTTTAAAGGATTATTTTGAAAGAAATCTGTTGAGAACAGGGTAGAGAGAACAAGGTTGAACTGGTGCTGCAGTTTGAAAATGTCCCCCAAAGCCCCAATGTGTTCAAGGTTTGGTTGCCAGTCTGGTACTACTGAGATGCTGTGAAAAGTTACCAAATGCAATATAAATAATAATGACAAGGATAAAAAAGTTTATACATGGACATTGTAATGCATCACCGCTGTACTTTCAATCTAAGGTTGGTTGCATTCAATGTGGAATTTTTGGATATAGAGGGTTGACTGTATATTGTTGCCCCATGAGACATATATGAAGACTTAAATCCAAGCAACCTGTCTACAAGTTACTTCAGTACAAATCACTATGTTAAGCCAGGGTAACTCTGGGGTACCTGTTATATAAGCAATTTCCTCTAATTCATAAACTCTCTATTACTTCTTAAAGTAGAAATAAAGTAAAAATAGTGTGAATATCAATAACTCTTACTATAAGACAGATACATATTAAAGTATATATCAGAAGAATAGTGATTTTTTTTTTTTTTTTTTTTTTTTTGCGGTACTGGGAATGGAACCCAGGGGAATTCTACCTCTGAGTGACACCCCCAACCCCATTTTTTTATTCTTTATTTTCAAACAGGGTCACTAAGTAGGTGAGGGTGTTCATGAACCACGATCCTCCTGTCTCAGCCTCCCAAATGTGGAATTACAAGTGTGTGCCACCAAGCCTGTCTAGCATAGTGAATTTGATGCTGAAAAAAAATCCCCAGCACAACAGAAATAAGGATCAACAACTTTTGGCCAGTTGCCAGTTGAGTTCCATCTCTCAGATAATTTGGCATTCAGTGAAGTATTTATAAGACAGAATTCTAAGAGTTTTCAGCCATATTTGAAGGAATACCACAAAATATCTGTATTTGAGCTGTCAACTTTTTTTACCCCCTTGGTACTAGGGATTGAATCCAGGGGCATTTTACTTCTGAGTTATACCATGTTCCCCTTTATTAAAATTTTTATTTTGAAACAAGGTCTTGCTAAGTTGCTGAGACTTGCCTTGAACCTCAGATCCTCCTGTCTGTCTCCCAAGTACTAGGATTATAGGTGTGTACCACCATGTACAGCAGCAGACAACTTTTCAAAAAAGGTCTTAGAATGAACTGAGTTATCGAGAAAGCAAATATGGGGGTGTAGATTCAGTTAAAACATTTTAACTTGTTCACAAATAAGTATATTCTCTAGTTCAGATGGATAAACCCATTCATGGTGCCTGTTTGTACTTTCCCCCATGAAATCCTATGCAGAAAATGTAGTTACCATAGGGACAGATGTAGCTTGCAGTACTACTCAATTACTTTTTTTTTTTTTAAACAGAAACTCCTTCCATCCATCCATCCTTTTTTTTTTTTTTTTTTTTGGTGGTATTGGGGTTCCTGCAAACCCTTCTACCTCTGGGCTACACTCCCAGATCTATTTTTATGTTTTTTTATTTGGAAACAGGGTCCCTTAAGCCAGCGCACGTGAATGGCTTTGAACCTGTGCGATCCTCCTGTCTCCGCCTCCCAAGCGTGGGGATTACAAGCGTTTGCCACCATGCCCGGCCCATCTATCTATTTTTAAAGCACTGTCTATGGCTTGATTCCCAAATGTAAAAGAAACTTTGGTTTTACAATTGATAATCCTAGTCTTTACAAATAAAAAAAGGGAGAAAATTACAAAACAAGTTGATATAAAATAAATATCTTTAATCTTCCCCTCCTTTATAATTAAGCTTAATTCTACAAATATAGTTCTAGCCTTAAATGCAAAGAATTTCACTGGGTGTGAAAGTCTAGTATTTTCAGCATTGCTTTAATATATTAGAGTGATACAGTATTTAAGGAAAAATAAAAACATGTCCTTTTTTTTTGTTCTTCTTCTGGATCTGGGAATGGAACCCAGGGGCATCTGACCTCTGAGCTACATCCCCTGCCCTATTTTTTATTCTTTATTTTGAAACAGGGTCTAAGTTGCGGAAGGCCTCACTAAGTACCTGAGGCTGTCTGCTAATCGTGATCCTCCAGTCTAAGCCTCCTGAATGCCGAGATTACAAGCGCGAGCCGCCATGCTAAACATGTCTGTTTTTAAAAGAAAGTCTCTATTTTCGTATAGGGCACTGCCAACCTCACAGTGCATCTGCTATGGTGCAGTTGGCACAATCACCATCAAATACTCAGATGTCTTGGCAACAGAGTGAGTCATTTCAATCTTGACCTAACTGGATATGATTCCAATTTAAACTAGAAGGACAAAATCAACTTCTGATATGGAGCTCAAAGAAAAAGAGGCGCAGAGCACCTAGCATGGTGTTGGACACACGGTTTCCTCAGTGCATACTAAATAATAGATTTACAGTACAAAGAGAAAAAGCATTTTTCCTTTTTATTTTTCTTATTTTACTAGTACACTGTACTTAGGTATCATAGTGCGGTTCAGGGTGATAGAAACACGCATGCACACAGCACTGTGTACTTCTTTCCAGGCCCCACTCCTCTTCCTCCCCCACCCCATATATAATATTAACACTGATATGGATAATTTCATATATGAACAAAACGACATCTCCCCTCTGACCTCCCCACCTCCCTCTCCAAATCCTCTCCCTCTGTTCCACTAGTGTCTTCCCTCAGTTATCTACGTCTTCTTTGTTTCCTAGTTTCTCTGTAGCTTCCACGGATGAGTGAAAACATATGAGCCTTGACTTTCTGTGACTGGCTAATCTCACTTAGCATAACAGTTTCAAGTTCTCAAGTTCTTACTGCAAATGACATAACTGTGTTTTTCTTTATGGCTGAGTAAAATTTCATTGTGTGTATATACCATAATTTCATAACCCAGTCATCTGTTGAGGAGCACCTGAGCTAGTTCTATAGTCTGGCTATTGTGAATTATGCTGCTATAAACATGGAAATGCATGCATCCCTCTAGTGTTCTGACTTCAGTTCCTTTGTGAAGACCCTCAAGAGTGGTATAGCTGGGTCAGATGGTGGTTCCATTCCCAGTCTTCTGGGGAACCTTCACACTGCCCTTTCTAGTGGTTGTACTAATTTGCAATCCCACCAACAATATATAAGGGTTTCTATTCTCATACACCATACATCCTCACCAGCATTTACTTTTTTTTTTTTTTTTTGTGGTACCGGGGATTGAATCCAAAGCCCTATTTTTTTATTCTTTCTAATTTCGAAACAGGGTCTCACTCAGTTGCGAAGGACCTTGCTTAGTACCTGAGGCAAACCGCGATCCTCCAGTCTCAGTTTCCTGAAGCTTTTAATGTAATACTGTCCTATTTTTATTTCCTGGGCTTTGCTCATGTGTTGAAGAGTTGGTACTTTGCCCTATTCTATGTGATTTCAATGGCTCTGCTCTAATTTCTAGGTTTTTTTTTTTAATCCATTTTGAGTTCACTTTTATGCAGAGTGAGAGGTTGGGATTTAATTCCATTCTTCTACATAAGGACAATCAGTTTTCCCAGCATCATTTGTTGAAAGGCTTATTTTCTCCAGCATGTTTTTGGTCCCTTTGTCAAAGATCAACTGGCTATAGATGGGGGGATTTGTTTCTGTGTCTTATATTCTATCCCACTGATCCATGTGTCCGTTTTTGTGCCAATACCATGCTGTTTTTATTACTATACTTGGTAGTATAATTTGAAATCAGATATTGTGATACCTCTAGTATGATTTTTGTTAAGAATTGCTTTGGCTATTCTGGGTCTTTTGCTTTTCCATATGGATTTTACGACTGGCAAACAGAAACTTTAAACCAGATTACTGGTTTTATTGAGACAAGTTTTTCTGCCCTCATCATGGGGGCAGTTCCAAATGGGTTTATGGCAACTAATAAACATGCATGAACTCTGATAAAGGAAAAAAAATGGAAGAAAAATCTAGATAGGATAGGAGGATAAGATGAAGCCAGGAGATGTGGCAAGTAAATGTGTACCTAACTTCATCTTTACTGGATAAGAAGATTTTAAAAGTACACATTGTCTTTCTAATTGAGAATTCTGTTATTTAACTTATTTATATTATCTTTTTTAAAAGTATGCAGAAATTGACAATAAATAGAACTTTTCCTTATTAGGGATCCTGGGAACTAGGAATCTATACTTTGGCTTAAAATATCCCTAGTTCTAGAATCACTTTTTAGAAAAAACATCAGAAGAGAAGGCAGTGCTGAGTCTAGATTTAAGGTCAGTAAAATCTGGGGTGGGGTAGGGTACCAGAGAACAAGCATCATCACAAACTTACCTAAACACAGGAAGTAAAGTGAAGTGAACACAGGTAGTAAGAACAAGTGTGGCTCTGCGATTTATTATGGCATGAAATGAACAAAATCCACTAGTGATCCATATTTAAGCCACATGTCCCCACCAAAGGGAATCATAAAATACTTTTAATTCAGACACCCACAGAGTTTACTTACCAATAGCTTGAGCTAAGGCTATTACAACCTCTTGGCAAGTTGTGACTTCGGTGACCCCACAAACAATCCTCTGAACTCCATCCACCCATACTTTAAGTTCCATGGTGCACTGGCTAGTCACCCAAGGGTCCTGACAGTGGTCATCAGGGTGTCAGGTCATGTCTCTGGCTTCAAGAATATGGAGAAGGCTGAATTTGTAGTAGTCAGCTAAAAAGGGGAAATACCATTTTTAAGAAAGTAAATCTTAATATTTCTTATACAGTATTATGTAAAATATCAATGAAACATTTTAATATATCATAATCCTATTACCATTAAAGCCCATATGCCAATTTATTCTACAGAACTGAATTCAGCAGTACAAATGTAACTATAGGCACTTAATATGTCATTTTTTCATGTTATTGCTACTTTCATAATAATTTGTTGTCATACTTCATTGGGTTAAAAATTCTTAATTATTTGATTAAGTCCTATTGCTCAATGTATATGCTGTTTTTCTGTCCCTTTTTTCCCAAATTCTTTCATTAGGATAGTTTCTGAGGTTCAAACCTTGAATCATAAGTAACAATTCCCAGTGTGTGCCACTGAATATTAGCAATTTTTTATATGGTACATTATAACTTTTCTATCATATTGGGGTATAAAACGTTGGACTGATGCATGTACATAATTCTTGGAACCCTCTCCACTGGGTCCCCCCTCTTCCTCCCTCTCCTGCTCATTAGTTTTTAAAAACAGTTGCCAGATATCATGCTCAACTTCACTTTGTTTGTCCCCTGCCTCCCCAGAGGGTTCAAGGTGTGGCCTTCACCCATGAACACCAAGCACTGTAGGAGCACAGGTGTGCAAAAAGCCTCAGTTGAAGGAACTGAATTCCTCTGGTGTCGGTGGCTGACCATCCCCATGTAGGAACTGGTTGTCCTTTTCTCATTCAGCTGGGTTTGCTAATTTATTAAATTAGAAAAGTTATTCATGTAATATAAAACATTACCCTTTGTTGTACTTGCTATGTTTATACAGTGCTTGCTTGCATATATATTTATTTATTTATTTATTTATTTATTTATTTATTTATTTATTTATTTATTTATTTATTATGTTACTGGGGGTGGAAACCAGAGGCTCTTCTAACTCTGAGCTATACTCTCAGACCTATTTTATACTTTATTTGGAAACAGGGTCTCACTAAGTAGCTGAGGCTGGCTTCGATCCCGTGTGCTCCTCCTGTCTCAGCCTCCCAAGCACGGGGATTACAAGTGTGCGCCACCACGCCCGGCTCCTACAGTGCTTATTTTTTTATTTGCCTACACTACATGCCAGCAGAAAGTTTTATATTCTCCAATAATTAAATGTAATGGTATAAGCCTGCTAAAAACCAAGTATGTGCAATTCTTCTGGTGGTTTTAAAACTTTAACTTTTCCTGTATTACAACTTTAACTAATCTAGGATTTATTCTGTTTGTCCATTGTTTTATGGCTTTCCTATTTAAAAAGAATATTAATGTTTATGAGATATAAAAACATTAAGACAACATTTGGATTTAAGATTTATAATAGCACTGATGTTTTGAGATTAATGACTTAAAAATTAAAAACTTGCCAGGTGTAGTGGCGCACACTTGTAATCCCCGCACTTGGAAGGTGGAGACAAGAGGATCGCGCAGGTGTGAAGCCAGCCTCGCTGGCTTAGGAGACCTTGTTTCCAAATAAAAATATAAAAATAGGTCTGGGAGTGTACCCCGGAGGTAGAAGGGTTTCCAGGAACCCCAGTACCACTAAATAAATAAGCAATTAATTAAAAAAATTAAAAACTTAGCCAGGCATGGTGGCACATGCTTGTAATCCAAGTGTTTGGGAGGCTGAGATGGGAGGATCTGGGTTTGCAGCCAGCCTCAGCTACTTAGTGAGGTCCTCTGTAACTTAGTGAGACCCTGTTTCAAAATAAAGAATAAAAAATCATGCTGGGGGTATAACTCGAAAGTAGAATAATGCCTTGGGTTCAATACCCAGCAAAACACACACACACACACACACACACACACACACACACACACACACACACACACAGAGAGAGAGAGAAAAATAAAACCTAAAAACTTTTCTTGTAAAATAAATAGTATTATTTACCACAAGTAGTAGCTTTGGCCCTTTTACATTCTTTTAAAGGACCTAAGACTCTAGGCCATCTGGTTACCTGGGTGGATTAATCAAAACACATATGAAGCAAAGGAAAATAAACCATATTACTTTCTCCAGAAGAAGTACAAAAAAAGAGTTTTTTTTTTTTTTGTCATCCTGAAAACAAGAACTAACTACATATTAATTTCCCAGAATGCTGTTTCAGCTCTTTGCCTGCCAAAGGTTTCAGAAATCAATCTCTCTTATAAAAATAAAAATATTAACATAAAACAAATATATTTTTCAAATTAAAAAAAAAGAAATCTATCTCTGAGAGGAAAGGAAAGAGGGAGGGAAAGAGAAAGACAGAGACAGAGGCAGACAGACACACACACACACACACACACACACACACACACACACACACACACACACCCTCTCTCCTTCCCTCTTCCTGCCAATGGCCAGAGGCTTCCTATAACTGTATTCCACAGTTGTGAGGTCCTGTAAGATGTTACTGGTCCTGGGAAAAAGATTCAGAGTCAAAGAAATGTAAGAAATTCAATATGTTTCTTTACACCTAGATTTCTCAGGGCCCTTTAAGAGAAGGGTATGAACTCTAAGTTTCAAATAAGAGTTCCACATGTAGCTGACTTCCAATGAATCCAGAGAACATTTAAGGAAAGGAAGCAGGAAAGATCTGATTTACAAGATTCGTTTCCTTCTCTAGTAGACATCCTATTTATTTATTTTATTTTTTATTTTATTTTATTTATTTATTTTTTTATTGGTGCACTGTATTCATACATCATAGTAGGATACATACTTTTGTAGACATACATGCCTATTTATTAAAAATAGAATATGTATTATTCTTTCTTGGAGAAAAATTCATGAATCAAAAAGACAAACATTATTAATACTTTTTTGTTAAATTAAAAAGACCAAATTAAGTCTACTTAATATCTGGCTCCGTATTTTATTTTGTTTTTCATTGCTGGGGATGGAACCCAGGGGCACTCTACCTCTGAGCTACACCCCCAGCCCTATTTTTTATTCTTTACTTTGAAACAGGGTCTCACTGAGTTGCAGAGGGCCTCAGTAAGTAGCTGAGGCTGTCCACGAACCACAATCCTCCTGTCTCAGCCCCCCAAATGCTGGAAATACAAACATGTGCCACCATGCCCCCCTGCCTTTCTGGCTCCCTATTTTTTATTACAAAATCTTAAACGTGAGAAACCTACCAAGAAAGGCTATAGATTCCATTAAAAATTCCCCTCTCTCCAAAAAAAGCTGTCATTTTAAAGAAACCTATGTGACTCATTTTTTTTCTAAATAGCAGAAGAACATGAGATCTATATGCTTAACAAATTTTTGATTGCATAATACAGTACTGTTAAGTAGAGGCAAAATGTTGTCTAGCAGATTTCTAGAACTCATTCATCTTGTATAACTGAAACTTTACATCCCATCAACAGCAACTACAAATAACACCTTGCCCCTGGCAACTACCATTCTATTCTCTATCTTTATAAGTTTATCTATTCTAGATACCTTATCTAAGTTCTATATTCCTGTTTAGGCTTTAATATACTACTATGTATTTTCCTTTCTGTATAATTGTTTCCCTTTGAACTTTTAATCATTATATAAATAAAAATGAACATAAAATAATGCACATTTGTTAAATTTTACCGAGAAATCTTGTATGAAAACACTGAGCCTCAAGAATACATTTTAGTAATAAAACTTTCAGGGTATTCAAGTTCTTCATCAGAGACTTTTTATCATGGCTCATCATACCATGTTGAGAAGACCAGAATCTGCATTCTTTGCTTTATGTCTTTTACACTTGGAATCTTCAGGAGGGTAGGAAATGTCTTTGTGGATCAAATCCATAGACTAGCCTGTTTCAGATTTTATTTTTAGGAAGGCCACTGCTTTTAGGAGAATGTAGCTTCTGTCAGATTTGAGCTGTACTGACAATCATCCTTAGCCTCCCTAAGAATGACAGTTGTTATTTACAAGAGCCTTGATCTTCCCAGCAGAAGTCTCAAGTGCTTTTCTCTAGTAACTGTAATCCTGATCTCTTCATAGTCTCCCGAAATCCAACTCCTACAGCTCTGTGCCAACCCCAGAACTCAACCAGAGGGCTAAATAGAAATCCTACACTGCAGGTATGTGTGGTGGACTGACCATCACTGGACCTGAGGATATAGGATGCAAAAGGCTTGGGCATTCCGACTGGAATTTGGAATCATTCTCCCCATGGAAACAGTGACATAGATAGAAGTAAGGTTCTACCCTGAGGGTATTAATATAGTTCAGTTACGGTTTTCATTATGAGGTTTCTACATTCAAGTCACATTGTTTTAATCATTTCTGTTCCACGACAAGCTACCAGGAAATACATTCTTTTAGCTAAGAACAATTTATCATTGTAAAAGCCTACTGGAATTAAGCATCTGCATTTGTGGAGGCATATTTCAACAAGATTAATGCTTTAGTAAAGGAATTAAAGTTAATCTTCATTTGAAGATTCTATATTTGTGAGTATGCCTACTTGCTAAAATTTGTTTGTAACCCCAGAAATAAATACTAGTGCTTTCATGATTATTGTAGATATGTAGAGAGTAATGGAAAATCTGAGCTGCTTGTCATATATTCCCAGGTGAGCTGACCCAGGAGCTACTCTGTCTTTGGTTTTTAGCTTTCATGTACTGTCAGTAGGTATCTTTTTCTGTTTATTTAGTGCCATATTTGTGTGTGTGCGCTTTTATTATTGGTTTTACTGTTTACAGAGGTCCCCATGCATAAAATGCTGTCTAGTGGGTTGAGACATAAAGGTTACGATGTGACTGATGAAGAAAAATGTGTTAGATAAGCTTTATGCTATTATAATGCTGTCAGCTGTTAGTTCAGTGCTAAGGAATCAACAGTATATATTGAGTAAGATGTCTTTGAACGGAAAATACCTAAAGTAAGGTTACGTGCTGATTGATTTGTAAAAATGTAGTGATCAGATTTAACTAACCTGTATTTTCTGTAGGAATAATGGTTCAGTAGTCACTAATTGATTTTTTTTTTTTTTTGGTGGTACTGGGGTTCCTGGAAGCTCTTCTACCTCCGGGCTATACTCCCAGACGTGTGTGTGTGTGTGTGTGTGTGTGTGTGTGTGTGTGTGTGTGTGTGTGTATTATACACACACACTTTTTTTTTTTTGAAACAGGGTCTCTTAAGCCAGCACAGCTGGCTTCGAACCTGCACGATCCTCCTGTTTTCGCCTCACGCCTGGCACACTAATTGATTTTAAAGTAGACCTTACAGAACTTAAGTACCGTGAATGACAATTGACTATATATTTCTAAAGATCATAACTTCCTTTAATTGCAATTATAAAGCTGTTGAAACAATGCCATTACTCTCTGGACCCTAGATGCAAGCATACAGGTAGTATACGGTTAATCTTAATTCGCTGGGAGATAATGTACAGCAAGATAAAGGTTCTGCTACCCCACACCAAAGAAACTGGCTAAACTATTTTAAACTTATTCAGTGATCTGGCATGGTGGAAGGACATGTGGCAACAGGAATATAATGCCTGGAAAACATCTAGCTGAACAACAGAATACCAACTACCACCTTTTGAAAAATGTGCCTACACATAAAATGAGAAACAGGTGATATGCAGTATGCTAAGGTGTCAAAAAGTGGTGACTAATACACTATTTAAATTTCACTTGTAGGAATAATATAGAACAGATGAAGATTTAATAGAGTCTAGCTTTTCTCTTTCCCAATATGAAAAGTCTTCATTGCCACCATTAATCCATCTTTTATTTTAAGGATCCGTCTAAATCATAGAATTCCTTCTTTGGTGGAATGTTTTTTAAAGTTCATTATTCTAACCAATCTGTGTGTATCAGTTACTAAATTAAATAAACCCACATTTCCTTTTTTACTTCTTGTAATCCTCCGGTGACAGCATTTAAATACACCAAATAACTTAACACTGTCAAAATATGAATGCTCCAGTAAGCATTTTACAATGACAGCAGCTGCCATGATTGGTGTGAGTACTTACTATATGCCAGACACATGTACTGAGTTTCATTTATCATAACCTCACAACGCAACTCATCGAGACAGACATCATTAGCCTTATTTTAGAAATAAGAAAAGCGAGGCTCTTAGGGCTAAAATAACTTGTTTCAAGGTTACAAATCCAGTATTTTAGGCATACTTTTAAACCTGAATGATAAAGAAATTAAAGAAAAAAACAAGGCCAGGCTTTCCCATAAGAAATCAGGTACACAAGTAAACCTTTTAAAAAGGTCCTAAACCACCCTAAGAAATTTTCACCTATAATTTTCTAAAAATTTATTTTTATCAAAAAACGAGGATCAGACACACTTGCCATTCTAGGAGTAAGAAGAAGTATAGCCAACCAAATCATTCTAAGTAACTGCTGTTTTAATTCAGATGGATCTATGACAAACACACATGCCTGCAGATGAGCATCTGATGGTCATGTTTGTTTTTCAGGATCAAGAAATTGTTCTTCCGGTTTTAGAAAATTATATTTAGCTCTACTTCTACAACGTCTTAAATAAAATTATGAGTAAAAATGTAATTATTTTAAGTCCTGCTTTAAATACAAATTTTCTTAGAGATTTCCCACAATATTTAAAAGTTCAAACCACTGCAACTACTTTGTACAATTAACCATTTTTTCCAAGGCAATGCTGGTTAATGGGAAATAGCTTGCTCTGAGGTTTGACTCCTAAGTCCATACTTACTGTGTGACTTAGCCAGGATGCATGACTTTCAGGTGGCATTTGTGAAAAATGGAATAAGATAATGTCTTTAAAAAAAATGTTCCTAGTGCAGAGTATGGCACATAGTATGAATTCAAAAGTTATTTGGGGGTATGGAAATGAAAATCCTAACTTTTATAAACTTCTTTTATACAGAAGGGAAAATTGTTAGCAAAGCAAATTTTTGAAAATATCACTCAGAGTATTTGAAAACAAAAGCATTTTAGATTATCATATCATGTCTAAGAGCCAAAAACCTCAAAAAATTCAAGTGGCCATTAGAAATGGTAATCAAAAATTAAAAATTTCCATCACATTTAGTATAAACCATGATATAAGTAAAAATAAAGTCACTGGCATGAGAATAGTGATCCTTCTATTTAACAAGTACCATTTTTCCTTAATCTATTTAAATAAATATAAATAGTAAGCTTAGTTATTTTTATTTATATATATATATTTTTTGCGGCACTCGGGGTGGAAGCCAGGGACATTCAACCTCCAAGTTACATTCCCAGCCCTATTTTTATTATTTATTTATTTATTTATTTATTTATTTATTTATTTATTTATTTATTTATTTGTGGTACTGGATTTCCTGGAAGCCCTTCTACCTCCGGGCTACACTCCCAGACCTATTTTATATTTTTATTTAGAAACAGGGTCTCCTAAGCCAGCGCATGCGGCTGGCTTCGAACCTGCGCAATCCTCCTGTCTCCGTCTCCCAAGCGCGGGGATTACAAGCGTGCGCCACCACGCCCGGCTTATTTATTTTTGAAATAGGGTTGCACTGAGTTGCAAAGGGACTCACTAAGTAGCTGAGGCTGGCTATGAACCGTGATCCTCCTGTCTCAGCCTCCCAAATGAAGGGATTACAAGTGTGCGCTACCACGCCTGGCTGTAAGCTTAGTTTTTATTTAGCATAAAATTTAACATTACAAGGATCATTACCTTCCATTGTTTCTTATTGCAAAGCTCATCTCCAGATAGCTTATTGACAATTGTTCTCTGAATCATATATTGTGTTAAACCAATATCTACAGCCGGGCGTGGTAGTGCACGCTTGTAATCCCCGCAGCTTGGGAGGCTGGGACAGGAGGATCGCACGAGTTCGAAGCCAGCCTCAACTACTTAGTGAGGCTCTCAGCAACTTAGTGAGACCCCGTTTCCAAATAAAATATAAAATAGGTCTGGGAGTATAGCCCGGAGGTAGAAAGCTCCTGGGTTCCACTCCCAGTACCACCAAAAAAATAAAAATAAATAAACCCATATATACAACTTTGAAATACAGATTGTTAACCAACAGTTGATTTAAAAAAAAAAAAACCTTTTGGAAGTGCAGTTCTTTGCAGAATAACTGAAGGATGCATTATTTATGAATTTAGCAATTTGAGTCAATATTGGCCTGTCAATTAAACCCATGAATACAAATATAAGATCTTTACATAATAGTTTTACAAAAAATCAAAAGCTTTACAGTTATCCATTTTAGAAATTAAGATATATATTTCCAATATCTAAGGTTTATTCATTTCAGGTAAATGGATGAAACTGGAGAACATTATGCTAAGTGAGATTAGTCAGTCACAAAAAGTAAGAAATCGGATGTTCTCCCTAAAATGTAGAAGCTAGAGAGAAAATGGGTCATAAAAGGAACTTTAGATGAAGAAGGAAAAACCATACAGGAGCAAATAAGGCAACACAGCTGGGAGAGATGGGAGGGGGAAACGGGAAATTCTCTAATGTACATGATGTACATTCACAAACATATCAAAGTCAATCACTAACCTAAACACAAAAAGGAAGAAGGGGGAGGGAAAGGGGAGGGAACTAGGGAAGGGCTAAATGAGTGATGTGTGCCTGTATGCCTCTGCCATCTTGTACCCCACTAAGATGTATGACTACAATGCACTAATAAAAATAAATCAGCTTCAAAATGACTCCCCTTACCAGTCTAATATACTGAAAGCACTAAAAAGTTATTTGTTTTCTATAACACCCCAAGTTACTTTTTAAAAAATCATTCTATGATACCAAGGGAAAATAGGACATATTTATTAGACTGAACTCTTTGACTTCTAGTTGACAGAAAAGCACTAATAAGGCAAAAGTTCTCTTGAGATTTTAAGCCTGGAACATTATACCTTTAAAGATGAAGAAGGGGGCTGGGTGTGGTGGTGAATGCTTGTAATCCCAGGGCTTGGGAGGCTGAGACAGGAGGATCATACAGGTTCGAAGCCAGCCTCAGCTACTTAGGCTCTCAGCAACATAGTGAGACCCTGTTTCCAAATAAAATATAAAATAGCTCTGGGAGTATAGCCCGGAGGTAGAAAGCCTCTGGGTTCCACCCCCAGTACCACCTCCCCCCCCCCACACACACACACAAAAAGGATGAAGAAGGCACAGAGAAGCCAGAGAACCATGGGGTAGTATTAAACAAGGGCTACTCTGTAGGTGAAGGGATGTCCTAAAAGCAAGGGAAAACAAACCAAGGCCAATACCCAGAGAAGGACAGCTCAGAGTTGGCCAAGGCCTCAATGCCTTTTGTGGGCCCCACTACAAGCAATTCATGATTCCAAACCTCTCTAGCAATGGTGGCTTTGAGTCTACCTGGAACACAACCATCCCAAAAATGCCAATATTCTTAGCACATGCATCTTTCTTTTCTTTTTCTTTCCTCTCTACCATTCCAGCTTTGCATATTCTTCTTCTCAAGTCACAACCCTATTGATAAAACCCTGAAAACCATTTGGCTCTAGAGAAGATGTGGACTCTCCATACTATAGATGTCAGGGAGGGGTGGGCACATGATAATGGTACTTTCCTCGGGCTTGTAAAGGTTACTGTACTTGTCCATTTTGCATTATTACAATGGAACACTGAAAGCAGGCTAACTTTCTGAAGAAAAGAGGTCTATTTAGCTCAAAGTTTTGCAGATTCAAAGTTCAAAATTAGGCGGCCCCACTGGTTTGACCTCTGGTGGGACTCACTGTGATGAAGTCATATCAGGCAGGAGGGTGAGTGAAGGGAAGCAATCACATCTGGAACCAGACAGGGAGCAAGAAGCTGGGTGGGCCAGGCTCAGGCTATAAACAGCCTCTGACCAGAACTCACCAGGGTCCCAGGAATAATACCTCAATTTCTTGAAAGTACATGCCCTTAACCAACCTAAGGACTTCCCTGTTGGCCTTATCTCTTAAAGGTCCACACCATTTCCAAACACTGCCTCCCCCTCAGTACCAAGCTTCCAACACACAGGGAACACTGGGAACATTTCAAACATATCCAAATCATAGCAGTCACTCATTTCAGAGTTCACTGAAACCATGTGGATAAAATATCTTGTCTTTCAGAGCTAGCAATGGCCTCCATTAGTACAACTGTCTCATTGACCATGGAAGGCTAAGACTCAGCCAGGTTATATGACTAGAAAAAGGTAATTTTTAAAAAGTGTTAGCAGAGCCGATCTTTGTAGTACTATTTAAGTTATTTGAAAATGAAGTTAAATGGTTAAGTTTTCTAAATATTGAGTTACAATGCCTAGTATAGAAGATGTCAAGGAAGTTGTTTTTGTAAAGTTGTAAATAACACCAGAATGTCAGCATAAAAAATACTGTGTGGAATGATTGCAAATTTTTAAATATTTCTGGAAGGTAAAATAATATAGAGCTAGGTGTGGTGGCATACATTTGTAGTCCCAGTATTTGGGAGGCTGAGACAGGAGGATCACAGGTTCATGGCCAGCCTCACTTACTAAGTGAGGTTTTCTGAAACAGGCAATGTTTCAAAATAAAGAATAATAACACACACAAAAAAGAAATAGGGTTAAGGTTGTAGCTAGGATGTAGAATACCCCTGGGTTGAATCCCCAGTACTGCAAAACCAAAAACAAACCCACCCCCCCCCCAAAACCCAATATAGGACCTCAGAGTTTGATTTCACTGGCACAGAACTCTTACAATATGCCACTGGGTTCTAATTCTTGCTTCAGAATTACATGAGGATGGTGACGGAGAAAAGCGGGGCTTATGAGCCCCACTAAAAACCAATCTCTATTACCACAAAATCAGCGCCTTTCATAGCCAGAAAACACCATCAGCAGAGAAACAAAAAATGTAAATACAAGGGACAGAGAAAAAGAGGGCTGGAAAAACGAGACACCAGAAAGAAACCAGACCACAGTGCTGCGGCACAGAGCAGTGCGGGCGCCATCTTCCCTTGCAGCACCAGGCACCAGAGAGGAGGGGGCTCAGAACGGAGCTCAGAGCCACAGAAGAGATACGTCGGCCTCACGGCCGAGGACGCAGCAGCAGCTTACTGCCAGCAGCAGCGGCGAGTTCACCGGATGGCACCAGAGCAATGCACTCAACAGCCCACCAGGCTCCAGAGAGGAACGGAGGACAGCAAGCCGAGGTGAGCGGCTGCGAATCAGCCGGGCGGCAATCGGCAGATTTTTCGGTGCAGGGAGCGTCTAAAGCTTCCAGGGGCTGGGCTCAGCACACCCTGCAGGGACTCAGAGCGGAGCTCAAAAACAGAGAAAAAATATGCCAGCCTCACTGCCAAGGGCGTGGCAGTGGACCATATTGCCACCGGCGGCAGCAGTAGCGAATTCACCGAGTCCACTACAGCTCCATCAGCACACTCAACAACAGAGAATGCCCAACCTGGCACCCCCCCATGGTCTAAAGCAGCCTCGTTTGACTCCCTGGGTCTGAGAATTTGCAATACAACCCAGTAAAGGAGTAGTGGTGACTGAGATACCACAGACTTGAGATCCAGGGCACCTTAAGTGAAGTCGTAGTGACCCAAGGAAGAACCCAGAGAAGGCACAAACTTCCAAAATCATGGGAAAGAGGAATAACAATGGAGCAATAAATGCCCACAACCCCACAACATCAGAACCCAATAAAACAGAAATTGAGAGATTTCTAGAAGATCAAATCAGGAAAATAACTGTAGAAATAATAGAGCTGTTTCAAAAAGAATTCAGAGAGAGCCAAAAAGAGATAAAGGATGCAATCAATGAAGTAAAGGACTCAATTCAAAGTATAAACAACCAATTAGACCACATGGAGAATAGAATCTTGCTCCTAGAAGATGACCACTCCAAAAATGAACGCATAGTTTCTAATCTAGGAAAAAATATCCGACAGCAGGAATCTGACATTGAAGACATATGGGCCCATCTTAAGAGAGCTAACCTAAGAGTAATTGGAATAGAGGAGGGAAAAGAAGGTGAAACCAAAGGGATCAACAATATCTTCAAGGAAGTAATAGCAGAAAATTTTCCAAACATAGAGCAAG
Source organism: Muscardinus avellanarius (assembly GCF_963383645.1). Taxonomy (NCBI): domain Eukaryota; kingdom Metazoa; phylum Chordata; class Mammalia; order Rodentia; family Gliridae; genus Muscardinus; species Muscardinus avellanarius. The sequence goes on from NC_137797.1 coordinate 91,318,604, forward strand.
AGGTCAATACACAGGTCCAGGAAACTTATAGAACTCCCTTTAGACAAGATCAGAGAAGAGGATCCCTACGCCACATAATTGTCAAAATGACCAATGTGGAAGCCAAGCAGAGAATCTTAAAGGCAACAAAATAAAGGGCCAAGTGACATTCAGAGGCAAATCAATTAGAATCACTCCAGACTTCCCAAACCAAGTCATGAAAGTCAGAAAGGCTTGGAGTAACATATTCCAAACTCTGAAAGAAAACAACTTCCAGCCAAAAATTTCCTACCCAGCAAACTTTCTATCAAATTAGATGGGGAAAGAAGAAGTTTCCATGACAAACAGAAACTGAAGGGATTTATGTCTTCAAAACCAGGGCTAGAGAGAATACTCAAAGAGATTAACTACAAAGAAGAAATAGGTAACACACACCAGAACCAGAGAAACAAGAATTTCCATCCAACAGACAACTAAGATTGGTTATCTTTGGAGATTTATTATTTCTGTAGGTCTTTTACCTATTTCTAAATTGTATTGTTTGCTTTTATTGTTGCTAATTTTTAGGATTTCTAGTTGGAATACTAATATACCTTCAGATATAGCATTTGGAAATATTTTATCCCATTCTATCAGTAACTTTTAACTCTGTTTACATTGTCTTTGCATATACAATATTTATTTACTTTTTTTTAGGGAGTTTGTTTACCCTTCTGTTGCCTGTGCCATTGAAATCATATCCAAGAAATCACTGCCAATTTCAATGTTGTGAGGTTTTATGACCCAGATTTTCTCCTAAAAGTTTATAGCCTTAAGATTTATATTTAGGTCTTTTATCTATTTTGAGTTAATATTTGTATATGGTGTTAGGTAAGGGTCCAATTTTATTCTTTTTCATGTAATTATTATTTTCAACAATATTTAGTTAAAAGATTATTATTTCCTCCACCAAATGTTCATGGAAACCTTGTAAAAAATAACTTGACAATATATGGAAGAATTTTTCTCTAGGCTTTTATTTAACTCCAATGGTTTATATATCTGCCTTTATAACAGTACTACACTATTTCAATTATTGTAGCTTTATAAGGTTTGAAATCAGAAAATATACATCTTCTAGCTTTGTTCTTTTTTGAGATCATTTTGGGTATCTAGAGTCCATATTCCATATCAGGATAGATTTTTTCTGAAAAATAAATAAATAAATGCATGATAGTTTCACCTAAAAAAAAAAAAAAAAGAAAAAATATCCTCTGGTAAGAAAGAAAGAAAAAAGAAATATTGAAATAAATGCTATCTTTAAGTCATCAAAAGCTTGGTATCAAATGAAACTGTTATGTGAGATTATCATTGTTAATTTTGGATAAATTGCTATAATACTAGATGTCAACCACTAAGCCAAGCATGGGAAGGAGGGATGGGGAGGGAACGGGGTGGAGATTGGGTGGGGGCTGACTGGGCGATGTGTGCATGTATGTCTACAAAAGTTTTTTTTATCCCATTATGATGTATGAATACAGTGCACCAATAAAAAAATTAAAAAAACAGAATTACATGAAAAGATCATAAATAGCTATCTGTTTTGCAACTATACCTTCTTTTGTAGTTAAAATGTGCTTTGTAGCCCTTCAGAGACAATGTGAGGCATGTATGTAGTGCCAAGTTCTGTGATGGCTTAACTCTGATTAGAACTTTCAGAACTGGAATTAAAGACTATATTCTCAAAGTATTAATGTGAAAAGCCTTGAACCATCAGTTAACTGTGTTTTCTAATATGTGGCTCTCTCACAAATCATTAGAAAATTGGCAGTGAACAATATTATAATGTACTTCTATTTAAAAAAAAATTACTGACTAGATGAGCAAATAAGGCAAACTAACTAAGGGGGATGAGGGGGAGAGAGACATTCCCTAATGTATATGATGTACATTCACAAACATAAAAGTCAACCACTAAGCCAAACATGAGAAGGAGGGTTAGGGGGAGGGAATGGGAAGGAATTGGGGAAGGGCTAAATGAGTGATTTGTGCATGTGTGCTACTACCATCTTGTACTCCATTAAGAAGTATGACTACAATCCACCAATAAAAAAAAATTAGAAAAATTACTGGGAGTTATTTTAAAGGAAGATTTAAATACAAATAGATTTGTGGCATTTCTCCTTGGGCAGGTGTACTCTGGTATCTACACTATAAACCAGCTAATTAAATAGTAATGTGTCCTTGTTTTTACTGAATCAATTAACAAGAATAATAAGTAGCTAACATGTATGGAACTCTTACCATGTGATAAATGTACTTTTAAGTGTTATTTTATGTATATAGTTATTTTTTCTGTAGTACTTGGAATTGAACCCAGGAGAGCTAGTTAATCTTTTGACCATCTATTGGTAGCTCAATGTGAAAAAAATTGTTATTAAACAAGTGAGGAAACTGAGGCACAGAGAAACCAAATGCTTTGCTAGGATCACACTGTTCGGAAGTGGAAGATCCAAATCTGACAACGCTCATAACCACTAAAAAGCTATGCATATTTATGAAATAAAGTTATTAGTAAAGTTTATAGGGACATTAACAATCAATAATCCTGGCTCACGAGATTAAAATATTCAAGTAGATATGACCATAGTAGCTATAAATTCCAACACTACTAAGCTGATTTAGTCCCATTACTGCCACCAAACTGAGAAGAACAGAGATCATATTCAATATTGAAGTCACACTTAATAAGAAATATACCCCCTGCAGCTCCTGATAAACAAACAAACAAACAAAGCTTCTCCCAATATCCTTTGTCCCAGCAAATAAGTAAAAGAGTTAGGGTCTGAATCCAAATGTTTTATAATCCCCCAAATCTATGCCCTTTCTATTATAAGCTGCCCACTAACAAAAGAATCATTTTTCTTCTCCATACCTGAACAGATATGGGCCACTTCATTAGTAATTTGTATCTATTTGAGTAATGGCAAATTACTTCCATCACTTTACAGTCATCATTTAGATATATTGAACCTAGAAAAATTAATATTTAAAATAAATCGTTTAAGCTGGTGTGGTGGCACATGCTTGTAATCCCAGCATTTGGGAGTCTGAGACAGGAGGATTGCTCAGGTTCAAAGCCAGTCTCAACTACTTAGTGAGGCCCTTTGCAACTCAGTGAGACCCTGTTTCAAAATAAAGAATAAAAAGTAGCACTGGGGGTGTCACTCAGAGGTAGAATGGCCCTGGGTTCCATCTCTGGTGCCACACACACACACACACACAAAAAAAAATCGTTTAACATTTCAAGATATACAAATAACATTGTATATCCTGAAATAACATTTCAGGATATACAAAAAATAGGTGTATGGTGTATCCTTCAGTGATATTTTTAAAGTAATAGGCTTTTTTATTGTAGCAAAATATTAATAGAAGGCTAATTGGTGTACTGAAGCAAATAATGGTATTCTTTAAAATGGTGGCGCAAACACGCTTGTAATCCCCCTGCTTGGGAGGTGGAGACAGGAGGATCGTGCAGGTTCGAAGCCAGCCACGCTAGCTTAAGAGACCCTGTTTCCTAATTTTAAAAATAATATATAAAATAGGTCTGGGAGTGTAACCCAGAGGTAGAAGGGTTTCCAGGAAACCCAGTACCACCAAAAACAAACAAACAAACAAACAAACAACAACAACAACAACAAAATTACCTTATCCCTCATACTATATTTAGTTGTTATTTTCTTTAAAGACACAGGCTGTGCTGCTCTGAAATTAGCTGGGAGAGTTTGGGGATTCAAAAAATCTAGAAAGTATTACAATGACTTATGGGCATTCAATATTATTTGAGAAGACAGATGCTAAGTTTGGAATATGCATTGTGAAATTTTAGGGCAAGGGATCTGATATTTTTATAAATATCATTAGTGATGCTGGCTAAAATGGAACTCTATTTGACAACAGCCTATTTATAAAACTGGGAATAGGCCCAGTCCCTGTGGTGCCAGGTCAAGATGGACGTAACTTGTAAATCAGCAGTAAGGTTGAATGAGGAAAGCTACACCCTAACTTGGAGCACATGAATAATATGGAATGGCTCAACTGTAGGATACAACTACTGAATCAATTAACTGTTAAGTCCCAATACACTTTACAAATTAAGCTGCTGTGCAAAAAGGGGAAAATTCTAGTTTCTGCTATGCTTAAAAAAATTCATTTTCATTTCACTAGTATATCCACAATGTGTTTACATTTCATCAAGTCCTACATTTTCAAGTAGAGAGCAAAGTTCAAGCACTACTAAAGCAGTTATCCTGGCAAAGCTGCCTGCTAGAGAGTAAAGGAGTCAAAGATTACGCCAGTGGCCACTAAAATCTCTATCCTGTCTTGGTAGGCTGCAAAGTGGGAGAGCCAAATAGCACAGTAGTGATTATTTAAATAGGAAAGGATGGGAAATACTATTATTGTACATGCCTAGCAGCTGACAAAACTGGACTGTAAAAGAAACATTTTAGTTGAAGCTTAACAAACTACAAAAAATTCAGAAATCTTTCCTTTTTTTTGCGGTACTGGGGATGGAACCCAGGGGCATTCTACCTCCGAGCTACACCCCTGCCCTATTTTTTAGTCTTTATTTTGAAACCGGGTCTCACTGAGTTGCAAAGGGCCTCGACAATTAGCTGAGGCTCTCTGCAAACCGCAATCCTCCAGTCTCAGCCTCCTGAATGCTGGGATTACAAGAGTGCGCCATCACGCCCGGCCAGAAATCTTAAGGTAATAATTTTTCACACAGTTAACAATGTCTAATCACCTTCAAGATCAAGAAGAACCCTTCTCCTAGTCCCAACCTCCTCCCACAAAGTCAACCATTACTATAATTTCTCATATCACAGACTAGTTTTGCCTGTTTCTAAACTCTATCAATGGACGATGTCACCTGTACTGGTGTCTAGTTTCACGTCTTAACATTAAGTTTGCTGAGCTTCATACCTGATGCTATGCATAGCAATAGAATGTTCTTTCTTTCTTAGTGTGGAGAGGTTTCCATTGCAGAAATGCACTATGATTTATTTATATATTCTATTGTTCACTGGGCTGTTACAAATAATGTTGCTGTGAACACTTGTGCCCAGGAGTGGAATTGCTGCATTTGGCAATTGCATGCTAACTTACCTCCTTGCCTGCCCTTCCTGCCTCTCTATGCACATCCACTTTACATATTATAGCTACAGGAAACTCTTTTTCAAATATGAACTTCATTCCACACTCCTGCTCAGAATACTCCAATGGCTCTCCACTGACCTCAGGATAAAATCTAAACACCTCACAAATCACTGATATATTTACTACCCCTCGATCACCTTGCAACTCTACTTTTATGCAAAGACATTTCAGTTCTTTGAATATAAGGTTCACGCCAGCATTTCTGAGCTACGCATGTTGCTCTTCTTTCCTTGGAAAATGCTTCTGATTCTTTCCAGGCTAATTATTGCATATTGTACTATTTCTTGAACCCCTACTAATTTGCACAAGGGAGATTCTGACAGAGGTTATGCTTAACTACGGGAAAAAGCAAAGTACCAATGAGAAAGTGTCAATGTGAACTCTGAGGTGATAAAACTGGCATTCAAGTATATTAAGCTCAGAAAAGTCTTACAGTATTGATTTAAATTCCTAGAATAAATATTAAATACTACCACTAATCAGTATTACTGTCAATATTATATACCACACTGTAAAGTTCTTAAATATTTTCCAAGACAATATCTTTTATTTTTTTCCCCCAGGTCTGGGGATGGAACCCAGGGACATTCAACCTCTGAGCTACACCCCCTGCCCTATTTTTTCTTCTTTATTTTGAAACAGGGTTTCACTAAGTTGCGGAGGGCCTCACTAAGTAGCTGAGGCAGTCCACGAACCACAATCCTCAGGACTCCCGAATGTTGGGATTACAAGCATGTGTCACCACACCCGGCTCCCAAGGCAATAGCTTAAAGAAATAATTCTATTTTCTAACCTACAATCTGGTTTTCATGATCTTAAATGAAAAAGTTAACTGAAACAACTATGTATATTATTTTAAAATATCTAATAAAAGGAAATGCTCAGAAAATCATACCTCTAAAAAGCAGACAGAAAAATAATCACAAATGATAATGTCTAATATAGCTCAGAAATGGAGAAAACCAGTATAGTATAAAATTCTCCTGATGTAGCTGTTTAACACTATCATTTAAGCAAAGCTTTTTCCTCCCTAAAATTAAACAAAATAAGCCAAATATAAGCAGTCAAGAAGAAAGACTGCTCCACCCTACAAATTCATTGAGTTTAACTAAAAAGAATGTAAGGAATCTAATAAAATTAAAACAAAGGAACTGATTAAGTAAACAGCACAGACTTTACAAGCCATTTTCAAATTTCAGTTTATAAATTACCTATCTGAATAACTTATCTAAGATTACTAAGATGAATAGACTCATAGTAGGCCTAAGGTTAAATCCTCTCCATTCCTTAGCTTGGGGCTATACAAAATGAATATAGCACACATGCTCTTTTTTCCCCCCCCCAATATTTCCTTCAGCTATGTTTACTCAGATGACAAAGTCTCAATTACTATCTTTCTCCTTTAACTGGAGAAAAGATATACTTAAAAAGCCTTTTTTGATTGATAATTACATGAAATTATTAAGTAAACTTGGTGAAAGGAAATGCTCAACATATTCAGGGAAAAAGATAGGTTAAATAAATTATTAAATTGTATACTACAACAAATTACATGGAATAAATAAGCCTTTATAAATCAGAGCCTAACAAAATGAATGCAAATATTTATTTTAGTTTTATACAAATATAGTGCTCAGAAAACAATAAAAAAGTCATTGTCCCATAAAGCATCCCCAGCAACTCTACTAATAAAATGAGAATCAAGGATTCAAGGCCCAAGTTAGTGCTGAGGACATGAAGTGGGCTGAGGAAGGAAGAAGTCAGTTTCGGAAAAGGGACGGTTTTAAGCATTGTGGCATGGGACAGATGCTTAGCAGTCCAGAGATCCCACCTACTGCAGATGAACTGAAGCACCAATGGGAGCTTCCAGGTCTCAAGCCTCCTGACATGAGTTCATAGAAGAATAATTTCTTACCCTTCTACCCTTCTACCCTTCAAAACTGTAAATTAGTAAAACAACTATAGAGATTCTTCAAGAGACTAGAAATGGAACCACTATATGACCCAGCTATACCACTCCTCAATATTTTCAAAAGAATTATAGAATACTATATTGATAAATGCATATCAATGTTTGTAGCAGCACAATTCACAACTGTCAAATTATGGAGCCAACTGAGGTGTCTGTCAACAAATAAATGGATAAAGAAAATATATATACACATAACAGAATTTTACTCAGCCATAAAGAACAAAATTACGTTACATGCAGAAAACGGTAAACTAGAGGATAGTATGCTAAGTGATATCAGCAAGTCTCAGAAAGTCAAAGGTGATTATTTTTCTCTTTTATGTGGAAGCTAGAAAGAAAATAGAATACAAAAGAGACTTCATAAAAATGAGGAGAGCAGTAAAAACAGTAGAGGGGGTCTACAAGAAGGAGAAAGAAAGGGGAAAAAGAACTGATGAAGAAAACAGTTGAAATAATGCTATGTTCACAAGTAAAGTATCACTACCAATCTCACTAATATGTACAGGGAGTGTGGGAGTGGGGGGAATACAAAGGGAAATACACTAAGTTATGTGTGCATATATATTTATTTCACTTTAAACCTCACTATGATGTATAATTATAATGAACCAGTAAAAGTATTAAAAATGAAACCATGCTGGGTATGATGGCACATACCTGTTATTCCTGGGAATAACCTGGGAGGCTGAGACAGAAGAATTGGAGGTTCAAGGCCTTAGAAACTTAGCAAGGCCTTTAGTTACTTAGTTATACCCTGTTTCCAAAGAAAAAATTTAAAAAAGAATGCCCCTGGGTTTAATACCCAGTACCCCCCCCAACAGACACACAAAATGAAATTGTGATTCAACCTGTGTGTGTGTGTATGGGGGGGTTACTAGATGCTCTACCTCTGAGCTACACCCCCAGCCCTTTTTTTTTTGAAAAAGGGTCTCACTAGGTTGTTGAGAGTCTTGCTACATTGGTGATTGTCCTAAAACCTGCAATCCTCTTGTCTCAGCCTCCCAAATACTAAAATTACAGGTGTACACCACCATACCTTGCTATGATTTAATTTTAAATACAGGTTGTGATTTGCAAGCTCTAAGTAAATTATAGTACCACCAGGGTTGGATATTTTATAACACATATGCTTACTTAAAAAAGACAGAAATAACATTTTTCTTTGTATAGTTATTAAATCTAGACAAATTATTTGATCTAAGTCAAGCCACCATTACAAGTTTTTAATAATAAATTCACTCAAGAACTAAATAATAAAGTCATTTCTCCAACTTCAAAGTCAGAGTGATTCCTTCAAAAATAGCAGGGCAGAAACACTGAATGAAAATTCATACTATTAGAAAAATAAATGGAACAGGATATAGAAATTAAGTATTAGTACTACTAACATACCATAAAGTTTTATACAATGGACAATAGGTTATAATGTGAGAGTAATTGTAAGTTGGAGATAACTTACACCTTTTATTTTTTTGCGAGTCTGGAACCCAGGGGCATTCTATCTCCGAGCTACACCCCCTGCCCTATATTTTATTATTTATTTTGAAAACGGGTCTCACTGAGTTGCAAAGAGCCTCACTATTTAGCTGAGGCTGTCCTTGAACTGTGATCCTCGTCTTAGCCTCCTGAATGCTGGGATTACAAGTGTGTGTCACCACACCCGGCTTATACCTTTTTTTTTTTTAACACCTGAAAAAGTCAAATAGTTTTGACAAATATTTAGATAACTTATTAATTTAGGTAAAGTAGTTATCACTTTCATTTTGTTACCCCTCCCCCCTCAAAAAAGAAATAAGAACCCAAATATCAAACTTAAGATTAATTAATCTACTTGTGTTAAGGCACAAAAAGTAGGTAAAGAACTCAGATCTCAAACAGCCTCAACAGGAGTCTACTACTAAAATCAGAATTCTGGAAACCCCTCAGATTCAACATAAGGGAATGGTAAACATGAGGCATATCCCCTACTTGTTTAAGAAAACCAAATAATAAAGACTGTCCTGTCTACTTAGCAGAACTAATTCTGTGGATGCCATAAAAATCACCTTAAGAATTCACCTGAGCCTGACATGAGCAGCATGCCAAATTTCATAGGAACAGGATTCCCATGGAAACTCACAGCTATGGACCATGTTTCCATGCACGCGCAGGGATCACCCATAATGCCCCTCTAGGTTCAGTGATTCCAATGCCTCACATTGTGAGTGCCTGCCATTAAGGTTTTTTTTGTTTTTTTTTTAAAGACTGTTCAAAAGCAAACTTTTAAGAATATAAACATCTCCTAGAAAATAGGGGGAAAAAGTACTAGTTATGAAAGCAAAGTTATCTACAAATGTGCCACCAATCTCTAAGTAGAAAAGATTGGCACAGACCTGAGAGAGATGAAGGGTCTGTTTTTGAAAACAAAGAAGTAATTTATCAGGGCAATAAAAATTCATTGTGAAGACACTAAAGTCAAATCAAATAAAACCAACAAGAGACAAAGCAGTGTCCTAATTTCATGCACTGGGAGCTAAAGCTTCAATGAGCACTAATTACATCTGTTTGGAAACCAAGGAAATAAAATGCTTTCTTTAAACATTTTTTAAAATAACATTATAAAAAACAATACGTTCTGAATTATTTCCAAAGTAATCTTAGGAATTAAAGAATGGGTTATACATGTGCTTATTTGTTTTTGTGTCCTGTATAACAGTTAGGAAAATATATGTTATGTTGAAGATACAGTTTTGAGTTTTCTAGTATGCCTCAACAGTTGGGCTTCTACATGCAAAGCATAAAAACACACAAATATCTCTGCAGGATCTGGGGTATTCATAATTGATAATGTTAAATAATTTCAGGAAACTGTCAAAACCACGTTTTTAGCTTATTTATTTTTGTGGTCTTCAGGATATTTTTGTGCGTCTAGGCAGTTCTATTTCCAAAGAAACTGAGGATATTATTTTTTGAGACTCTGATCTTGCACTAAAGCTCCACTCTAAGAATACAGATACAAAACTGTAGAGAAGACACTAATCAAAGTATTTTACTTTTGCAGCATGAGTTCCATCAAAGCACACAAACCATACGTAGTCTGTGGTCTGTGTGTTAAATCTAGAAGTTTACAGATGATGATTCAGTATACATGTGACAGTGGAGGTACATACAGGGCAGAATGACAACATAGCAAAGCGGAGTAGCACAGTTGAGTATTTGAACGGGGCTTGGTTTAATCTGTACAATGCAACATGCAGTGAACTGCTTCACACACAGGCTGGCTGGGTATTATCTTTCATTAGCCTCTGACTAGGGAGATAAGCCTATTGTGATGAATGACCTTTGGGACAGCTCTTGGTTTCAGGATGTAGTCATTACTCAAAGTCTTTCTCTCACCTCTCATTCCAGTATTCATAACTGAGAATGTCCCAGTATTGCTACCTCCACATAATCTAGAGGAAGTAGTCTTGGAGGAAGAGCAGCCATGAACAAACATTTCAAAGTCAATCACTAACCCAAACAAGAGAAGGTAGGGGGGAAGGAATGGGGTGAGAATTGGTGAAGGGCTAATTGGGTGAAGTTTGCATGTATGCCTCTACCATCTTGTACTCCATTAAGTTGTACAATTACAATGTACCAAATAAAAAATAAATAAATAAAATTTTAAAATAAAACAATTATAATGTTCATGTTTGGGTGATAACATGAAGTTAAGAAGTACTGAGCCCCTGTGTATAAAAAGAAAGAATGAAATATGTCCATAGTCTATCTAGGATTTGTGTTATTTGTACTGCTTCCAAAAATTAAAACTCATATTCCCCAAATAAATGATCAGGCAAATAATATGAGAATAAAATCTTCTTTTCCAACAGGCTAATTCTGATTTCTTTTATTTCAATGTTTACTTCCCATCGTTTTTTAAAAATTATTATTGGTGCAATGTAGTCATACATCTTAATGGAGCACAATATGGTAGAGGCATACATGCACACATCACTCATTTAGCCCTTCATCAATTTTAACTGCAGTCCTTCTCCCCTCCTTCCTTCTAGGGTTTAGCTTAGTGACTAACTTTGATATGTTTGTGAATGTACATCATGTATATTAGGGATTTCCCTCTTCCTCTCTTCTAACCCCCTCAGTTAGGTTTCTCCCTAGCTTCCACATATTGGGAGAACATCCAATTTCTTACTTTCTGTGACTAATCTCACTTAGCATAATGTTCTCCAGTTCCATTCATTTCCCTGTAAATGATGTAATTTTGTTCTTTATGACTGAGTAAAATTCCATTGCATACATTTTCCAAAGTTTTGTAATCCATTTATCTGTTGATAGACATCTTGGCTGGTACCATAGTTCGGCAATTGTGGTTTGTGCGGCTATGAACATAGATACACGTTCATTAGTTTCGTATTTTGGTTTCCATTCTTTTGGGTAGATACCCAGAAGTGGTAGGGTTCATTCCCAGTCTTCAGAGAGTCCTCCATACTGTTTTCCAAAGTGGTTGCACTAATTTGCAATCCCAACAATGTATTAGAGTTCCCACTTCTCCACATCTTTGCCAGCATTTGTTGTTGTGTTTTGAATGACTGCCATTCTAGTTGGAGTTAGGCAGTTTTTATTTGTATCTCTCTGATTGCTAATGATGTTGAGCATTTTTTCATACATTTATTGGCCATTTGAATTTCTTCTGTGAAGTGTCTATTTAGTTCACTTGCCCATTTTTTGATTGGGTTGTTTTCTTAGTGCTATGTTTTCTGAGTGCTCTGTATAGTTTAGATATTAGTCCTCTATCAGAGGAATAGTTGGTAAAAATTTTCTCTCATTCTGCTGGCTCTCTATTAAGGTTCTTGATAGTTTCCTTTGCTGTACAGAAGAAGCTCTTCAGTTTAATTTAATCCCACGTATTGATTCTCCTTTTAATTTCTTGTGCCTTTGGGGTCTTGTTGAAAAAGTTTTTATCTGTGCTTATGTGTTGCAGTGTTGGACCTATGCCCTCTTCAAGGAGCTGCAAAGTCTCTGGTCTGATGTCCAAGTCTTTGATCCATCTTGAATTGACTCTTGGGCAGGGTGAGAAAGTGAGGTTTATGTCCATTTTTCTGCATATGGTTAACCAGTTTTGCCAATACCATTTGTTGAAGAGGCTATCTTTTTTCTAGTGTATGTTTTGGGCCCCTTTGTCAAAACTCAATTGTTTATTTTTATTTATTTATTTATTTATTTTGGTGGTACTGGGGTTCCTGGAAGCCCTTCTTCCTCCGGGCTACTCTCCCAGACCTATTTTATATTTTTGAAACAGGGTCTCTTACGCCAGCACGGCTGGCTTCGAACCTGCGCGATCCTCCTGTCTCCGCCTCCCAAGCGCGGGGATTACAAGCGTGCGCCACCACGCCCGGCAAAACTCAATTGTTTATAAGTGTGCGGATTTGTTTCTGAGTCTTCTAGTCTGCTCCACTGGTCTGTGTGTCTGTCTGTTTTTGTGACAACACTATGCTGTTTTTCTTACTATGGCTTTCTAGTACTGTTTGAAGTCAGGTATTGTGATGCCTCCTGCATAGTTTTTGTTGCTTGAGAACTACTTTGGGCTATTCTGGCTTTTTTTTTTTTTTAAATGAATGTAAAAACTGATTTTTCTATGTCTGTGAGGAATGACCTTGGTAACTTAATGGGTAGTATGTTGACTCTGTAGCTCACTTTTGGAAGAATGGATATTTTAATGATATTTATTCTCCCTATCCAACAACATGGAAGATCTCCCCATTTCCTAAAGTCTTCTTCAATTTCTTCTTTCAGTGTTTTATAATTTTCTTTGTGGAAGTCTTTTACCTCCTTGGTTAAGTTTCTAAAGAATCTTCTCCTGCTTTCTACATCCCTACTAAAACATAGGGGGAAGAAAATCAAACAAAATGTGGGACAAGATCCAAACATAACAAAATTACTTAAAACTTTAAAACAAAATCACCAACAAGCTGTAGAATTATTCAATTTTTTATAAACTGCTTTTACCTTTCTAGATAATTTTTTTGTCACAATATTTTAGTTTTAATTGCTATGTACTTTAGTCACTATAAATTATATCTTATTTTGAGATTCTTTATATCTATTGGTGTTACCCTACAAACTTTAATGATATTTTTTCAAGTGTCTAATACCACTGATTAAAATAGGCTGCTGGAGGTATGGCTAATGACTTTCTTTTTCCAGGCTGTGCTGCAACATTGACCACTGTGCTGTGGACAAGACTTTGCAGCCAGTTTTACTTTTTGTGCATGTTTTATCACCTGATAACAGAAAGTTCTTATCTATGCAGCTGGCTGAGGAAGAGTGCAACCCAAGCTGGAAATGGAATTGATTTATTCTGTTAACATTTCTTTGTGGGTGGTCGATAGGAGAGTATTCATTACATTGGGGGAGGGGGGACCAGAAAATACCAGAAACTTGAAAATTTGAAACTATCCATGACTTCAACCCTCTGCTTAAACGTCATCTAAAGAACAGTTATCACTGACAACTTTTTTATATTACCTTCTTTCCATAGCCCATATTCATCCAAGAACAACCTAGTTCAATCCCACTGATAAATTCCCCATTAATATTAATATATACCTGAGCCTATCTTTCTTAAATTCATGAATATTGCTAACTTTTGGGTAAAGTCAACATTCCTACCATCACCTATCTATTGCAGGCCCTTCTTAAACTATTTTCCTTCTGTGTGAGGTGGCCATATTTCCCAACCCCGCAGTGCGCCACTCTACTTAGAACACCTTCTGCTTTCCTAGCCCACTCCCCTAGGCATCTTGCGAGACTCTGGTCAATGAGGAGGTAGGGAGAAGGACGCACTGGTACACACCAAGTGCTTTCCTTGTGCCATACACATATAATCACTCAAAATAATGTTATCATCCTCACTTTACAAAGAAAACTTGAAGGCTTTAAAAGGTTAATTACTATGATACAATATAGCTCCCATGAGATGGAGTGGAGACTTACACTTAACCTTACCTGGATAGTACCAGGCAGGTTTGCATATTAAGCACAAAGAAAAGTCTTTACCTGCACAAAGAAGTAGCCTTAAAAAATTTATACTTCTGCCGGGTGTGGTGGTGCATGCCTGTAATCCCCGTGCTTGGGAGGCGGAGACAGGAGGATCGCGCAGGTCCCAGCTGTGCTGGTTTAGGAGACCCTGTTTCCAAATAAAAATACAAAAAATAGGTCTGGGAGCGTAGCCCCGAGGTAGAAGGGTTTCCAGGAACCCCAGTACCAAAAAAAAAAAAAAAAAAATTATACTTCTAAGAATGTGAGTAATTTTTTGTTGTTGTACTAAAGATGGAACCCAGGGGCATTCTACCTCTAAGCTATATCCCTAGCTCTATTTTTAAATTTTTAATTAAATAATTTTTTGTGTGTACAGGTCTGGGGATGGAACCCAGGGGGCATTCGACCTCCAAGCTATACCTCTGCCCTATTTTTTATTCTTTATTTTGAAACAGGGTCTTTGCTAAGTTGCGGAGGACCTCATTTAGCTGAGGCTGTCTGCGAATCACAATCCTCAGGTCTTAGCCTCCTTAATGCTGGGATTACAAGCGTGCACCACCACACCCGGGTGTTTTCAGTCTTTACTTAGAAACAGGGTCTCACTGAGTTGCGAAGGGCCTCACTAAGTAGCTGAGGCTGTCCATGAACTGTGATCCTCAGGTCTCAGCCTCCCAAATGCTGGGATTACAAGCGTGCGCCACCATGCCTGGCTGAAGATGAGTAATATTCGCATTCAATTTAGTTAGAATTAGTTTTGTTTTCCCCTCTAAATTATCAGAATAATTATATTAATATTCTTTTTCTAAAGAAAACATATATTCTGGACATTTTTAACACTTTTCAAGATTAAAGACAAAATTACTAGGCTTGGACAAGTAATATAGTCAAAAATATAAAAGTATGGACAATCTCAAACTTACTGTCATTTTAAACTGAGAAAACAAAAAAATGCTATAGCCAACTTGCAGTTTTTCTGTTATGAACTGAGTTCCACTGGGCTGCCAGTGTAGCTCAGTGGTGGAGCACATACTTAGCCAGGTGCAACCCTGGGTTCAGTGCCCAACACTACCAAAACAAAACCAAAATCCCAAAAAGAAAGAGTTATACAATATTCTATACTGGCCCAGTAATGGGACACAGTTTGGGATAAGAAATTGGTCTCCAACTGATAGCATGTGGTGTTATTATGCAGTATTCATTGTTCAATGGTACTCTTTAATAACATGTATACCATCCTTGGGTTTTTTTTTTTTTGTTTTTTTTTTTTGGTGGTACTGGGCTTTCTGGAAGCCCTTCTACCTCCGGGATACACTCCCACGGGCTACACTCCCAGACCTATTTTTTAACTTTTTTTATGTGGAAACAGGGTCTCTTAAGCCAGCGAGGCTGGCTCTGAACCAGCGCGATCCTCCTATCTCCACCTCCCAAGCACAGGGATTACAAGCGTGCGCCACCAGGCCTGGCCCATCCTTGGTTTTTAACTTAGAGGAAAGGTCACAGCTAAACGATAGTTGAACTACTGCCTATATTTAGTTGTTACTTTAAAGCAGATAGGTTTGCTTTAAAGCAAGATCACACACAAACTGTTCTCAAAGTACATCTGTGGAATAAGATGCTCTTTCTTTTAACTCATTATGTAATATTTTAGCTTCGGTAGTAAAAGATTACAGATGTTTACTCTAACAGCTTTATAGACATAAGGGATTAATGTTAGACTCATAATCACTGGTTCTGGAGCAGGGCCAGATTGTGTCATATGCTGTTTAATTATATTGGCACTCCAGGCATTTCAAACATCAACAGAATTTCTCTGCTGATATTCCCATGTGGAATCCAGCTTTAAATAATTATTGAGAGGTAAAGAAATTGGGTGTTATACATACTAATAAAATCTAACTAGCTCCTTCTACTTTTAATGGATTTAGAGGTTTTTATGAATTAAAAACTCTTAGGCTATGAACAGGTAAATATCAACAAAAACTGCCACAGAATTCCTCAGAATTCTGTGTTGTACACTAGTATAGTGATTTCTATTTTTTGTTATTATTTTCCTCTCTAAAAATTTATGTGCCCCCAGGGAAGATTTGACTAAGCCATGAAGGATTCCCAAAAGTCCTAGAACTTGACTTTGGGATACACTTCTCTATACAAACACCACTTAGAAGTTTATTTTGTATAAACATTTCAAAGTTCCTTGCCTTAGCGATTCTGAACAACCTGCCATGAATCTAAAAATCATGAACAGCAGGGCGTGGTGGCGCACGCTTGTAATCCCAACGCTTGGGAGGCTGAGACAGGAGGATCGCGCAGGTTCGAAGCCAGCCTCAGCTACTTAGTGAGGCTCTCAGCAACTTAGTGAGACCCTGTTTCCAGATAAAGTATAAAATAGGTCTGGGAGTGTAGCCCGGAGGTAGAAGGCCCCTGGGTTCTACCCTCAGTACCACATACACACAAAAAAGATTATATGAACAAATAATTTTGACTTCTATTAATGATATTTCTCCTGCTTCCTTTTGGAAAAATTAAGCATTGACAATACAAGATAGTCTAATGAACTTTCTCAAAAAATTAAAAGGTTTATATGAGAAAATGAAACTAAGTAAATCATTACAAAAAAAGATGAACTGGACTAATAAAATGCTACATGCTGTCTTGGAAGAAGAACCTTGTTAGAAAAACAAGTTCAAAGGAAAAAGGTCTAATCCAGACAATATTTCAGATTCAAAATGTCCAAGCACTCCAAGATCATATGTTAATCATTACTTTCCCAAGATATGGGACCTTTCTTTCACGTACTATAGGTTGCTAACATTATACACATACATTTAAACCAAACACACAGAAACATGTATTTCACTAAATTACCATGTGATCAAGATTAAGGTATTTTGGCAAATTTGGATATATTTATAAATAAGACAAATAGGTCAGATGAAGCCGAAGCATGTCCTCAGATTTTTCTGGATTTCTCTGAATAAAACTTGGATGTAGTAGTGTATGCCTATAAATCCCAGTACTTGGGAGGCTAAGACAGGAGGTTTGAGTCTGGCCTCAGCAACTTAGTGAGACCCTGTTTCAAACTAAAACATAAAAATAGGGCTGGAGTTCAGAGGTAGAACAACCCTAGGTTCAATTCTTACTATTTAAAAACAATAAAAACCTTGAAATTTTTAATAACAATAGAAATATCTGTAGTTTTACATTTGTGTGTGCTATTAAAATTAAATCTTCTTTTCTTAAGCTCTTCTATTCCCACTCTGAACCTACTTATCAAGCACCTGAAGAAACTGGCAGGCATTTCCTAGTCCTTTATGGACCACCAACTGCTTGACATTCTAACTGCCAATAGCAATTGTTTAAAATCTTCAGTATCACAGGCCCTCATGATTTTTTAGCTGTTTATGCTTTCTCTGCAATCCACCTGACAGTATGATGACACATGGCCACTCTTTCCTCAGCCTAGAAAGGGTGCATATCCCATCTGTACCTCTACTGTGCACAGGGAGAGGTTCATTCAAGAACTCTACACTGACTTCACACTGCCACGGTGAGGAAGGCTGTCTCTGCTTTAGAGTAATAACTATTAAGATCATGCTGTGGTTTGTATCTGGAATGTCCCTCAGTCTATTGGGGACCCCCAATACAGCTAGTTTTCAGAGGTTGAGCTTTCAGACAATTATTACGAGAGCTCTTACCTCAGAATCCATAGAAGAGATTAATCATGAATGAACTACTACTGGAAGGTAGTCTAGTTGGAGGAAGTAGGTCACTGGGGACATGCCTGGAAGAGCTTATTTTCTCCCTAGCTCCTTCCTCTCTTCCCTTTTTCTTCCTTCTCCTACTCTCCCTCCCTCCTCTCTTTTCTTCCCTTCCCATGCCTCTGGTTGCCAGGAGTCAAGCAGTTTTCCTCCATCATGCCCTTGTGCCATAATATCCTCCCAAGTCTCAGGTCCAATGCAGTGGAGTTGGCCAACATGAACCAAATCCTCTGAAACCATGAGCCAAAATAAATCTTCCCTTCTCTCAGTTGCTCTTGTCAGGTATTTTGGTCACAGCAATATAAAGTTGACTAACAGATCATATTATATAATATTAAATCTCTTATCTCTTATCACTAACTTCTGATCCCCTGTAATATTTACAGTCTTTTCTTTAAACTTTCCTATTTCAAACTACATATAGTTTCTCTCCTGATGGGACTCAGACTGATATATAGGTATAGAAAATGAACTCGCAACAAAAAGCACTATTTTTAAATTTCTATGTATCAAAGAATAAATATCCCTATTAATATTACTGATATAATATAAAGACAAAAACCACCCCAATTTTCATTTATTTATTAATTATTTGTGGGTCTGGGGATGGAATCCAGGGGCATTCGACCTCCGAGATACAGCCCTGCCTTATTTTTTATTCTTTATTTTGAAACCGGGTCTCACTGAGCTTCAGAGGGCCTCACTAAGTAGCTGAGGCTGTCCGCGAACCGCGATCCTCCGGTCTCAACCTCCTGAGTGCTGGGATTACAAGCGTGCGCCACCACGCCCAGCTAACCCCAATTTTTTGTTGTTAAAATATTT
The DNA here is from genome assembly GCF_963383645.1 of Muscardinus avellanarius. Taxonomy (NCBI): domain Eukaryota; kingdom Metazoa; phylum Chordata; class Mammalia; order Rodentia; family Gliridae; genus Muscardinus; species Muscardinus avellanarius. The sequence continues at coordinate 91,337,354 of NC_137797.1, forward strand.
ATGTACGGCTACCCAGAGCTTAGCTCCCATATGAAAAAACGTAAGATGTTTCCTTATTAAATGTTTTCTAGCTACAGGAACAAAATTTTTCATTTTGAAAATAATGAAATAACAAAGCAAATCTACTCATTGAAAAAAAGTTCTTATCTAGTTTGTGCACAACAGAGATATCAAAGAATTAGGTCAATTTTACAAACCATTAGAAATGAAAAGTCTCCACTAATGATTGAACATCAGATAATATTTTATTAACTATCCTATCTTGTTAATAAATTATGTAAATAAACATCTATAAAGCAGAATGAACACAAATTAATTGCACTGTGGAAAAAAGTATTTTTACACCTTTTAAAATGGATTAACATGGACAACTGCCAGCAAACAACTTTCTTTATAAACAAATGCTGAAAGACATTTTTGTTAATTTCTAGAAATTTTATGGTTTACAATTAACTAAAACTAATTTGCCCATTCAATATAAAACCTGCACAGAACTCTGCAATTTAAAAGCTCTTTCTCAAAGACATTTATATGTAGATAACAATGTCAACTAAAAGAGGTCTCTCCCTCTCCCATGCCTTGTATCCCACACTCTTGACGTTTTAGGACAGTAAAAATATGTGAATTAAGGTTAACTCTGCAAGAAAATAACGTGGACATGGGAACTACAGTCCAAGATTGCTGAGAGACCTTAAAATCTCAAGCCTGGGAGCTTATTCTCAGTCTAAAGGATCCGTGTAACAGAAGCAAAGAACTAGTTGGACTTTAAAACCAGGGAGATTAGTTAGACAATCCAAAACAAAACACTCAAACCAAACAAATAAGGGCAAAATTAAATTCAAACCAACCCTTAATATTTTCCAGATTTTAAAATTGCAAAAAATTAATGAACCTTCCATTTATTTAAAAGGAAAACAGGCTCTTCCAGCCTCTAGTTAAACTCTTTAGCTGAAAGTTCTGACTCCAATTTTGGAGAACATGTCTGCTTGACAGGCAAAGTACAGGATGAAAAGAAGGATAATTAGTGACTAACTAACAAATTATAAACTCCAACTGGCCATGGAGCACTTGTAAGTAACCATTAGTCCTTGTTAGTGTGGTCTGCAGTCACAGAATTACAATTGAGAGGTATTGTTTTATTTTTAAAATATGATAACTAGGACCTTATCAGTAAATAAAAATGAGAAATATATTACTGATAAGTCGAGTAAAACTAAAGAAGCACCACTCAAGTTATTTCCCTTCATTTCATTTATTTTTATAAGGCATACTCAAATCAGCATTTCTTACAACACAACTATACAGTCTAACTTTAGGTATTATACGTTTTTCCTCCTAACATCATCATGTTTCATCTTTACAACATCATTTATAAAGATAAGGACAAATTTCCATTTCTTTGTAAACTGAGATATTCTGAGATATAGTGAGATACTTATACGATCTTAATTTCAAAGATAAACACAAAAGATACGCAGCTTTCCATGGCCTCACACATCGATTTGGATTAAATCTCCACTGAGTCTTTCTGCTGCCCATGTGATTTATCAATGAAAATATATTCAGATAAAAATTATTTTCTAGTTCTCAGTTTTATGTCAGAACTCAGAGGAGAAAATTGGAGATTATTTTCCAGAAATTCAAACACTAAGCAGCAGACAGAAATGGCAATTTTTTATTGTAGATATTATTGGTCTCAGCCAAAACCCTGATTCCTGTGCCAAACAAGATGTGCCAAGCAAAGTGTTCTTCAATAATTCTGTGGTGGGTGGGATCTCTTAGCTCTAGGGAATAGGAGACTGGGACATTTATCTGACTAAATATGGATTTTTTTTTTTTTTTTTTTTTTTTTTTTGCGGGTCTGGGGATGGAACCCAGAGGCATTTTGACCTCTGAGCTAAACCCCCGCCCAATTTTTTATTCTTTATTTTTGAAACAGGGTCTCACTGAGTTGCGGAGGGCCTCACTAAATAGCTGAGGCTGTCCACGAACCACGATCCTCCAATCTCAGCCTCCCAAATGCTGAGATTACAAGCGTGTGTCACCACGCCCAGCCTGAAATATTTTTTTAAATGCTGCTTTCAACAGAAGTAGTAATAAAGTCTCAAAGGGAAAGGAACTCCCCCCAAACAAGTTGTCCTACTAATCCTAATAAATTTTTACTTCCATAATTTCAGTTTTAATTCCATTCTTAAAGGATTAGTATTTTGACCTAAGATTAGAATTTAATGGACTTCTTAGCCAGTTTCTGCTAAGTAAAAGAGATCTAATATTATTGCAGATTTTTTTTTTTTGGTGGTACTGGGGTTCCTGGAAGCCCTGCTACCTCTGGGCTACACTCCCAGACCTATTTTTACATTTTTATTTGGAAACAGGGTCTCTTAAGCCAGTGCGCGCAGCTGGCTTCGAACCTGCGCGATCCTCCTGTCTCTGCCTCCCAAGCACAGGGATTACAAGCGTGCGCCACCACGCCTGGCTATTATTGTAGATTCTATGAGCACTGTCACAATTTCTTATTTCAAAAATCCATTTGAGAAATAATACTAAAGTAAATAACATATTATGCATAAATAATCAACTTGCTCTGAAAACATTTGCATGTGGAAGTGAACTTTATGTTATTAAAAATGGAAATGATCTGCCAGGTGTGGTGACGCACGCTGCTTGGAAGCTTGTAATGCCCGCACTTGGGAGGCGGAGACAGGAGGATCACACAAGGTTCGAAGCCAGCCTTACTGGCTTCAGAGACCCTGTTTCCAAATAAAAATAAAAAATAGGTCTGGGAGTGTAGCGTGGAGCTAGAAGGGTTCCATCCCCAGTACCACCACCAAAAAAAAAAAAAAAAAAAGAAAGAAAGAAAGAAAGAAAATGAAATGACCTGTATTAGATTATACAACCAATTAAGACATATAAAAATGTTGCATGCAAGAATTAAGACATATAAAAATGTTGCATGCAAGGCGGGCGTGGTGGCGCACGCTTGTAATCCCTGCACTTGGGAGGCAGACAGGAGGATCGCGCAGGCTTGAAGCCAGTCGTGCTGGATTAAGAGACCCTGTTTCTAAATAAAAAGTATAAAACAGGTCTGGGAGTGTAGCCTGGAGGTAGAAGGGATTTCCAGGAACCCCAGTACTACCAAAAAAAAAAAAAAAAAAAAAAGTTGCATGCATGTTTTTCCTATAAATCAAAGTAACAAATTATTTATTATTTCACCAAAATATACTGGACTGATTTCAATACAGCACTGAATTTAGGAGAAAATATAGGTATACTTAGAGATAGCACATGTGTTCTATATTGCCCACTTGGCCTGAATGATGACATACCAAGAATGTAATATTGAAAAGGATTATCAGATTGGCATGAATGTGTTCCATGATCAATTAATTATGCCTGCTATGGGCACAGGTAACATATATATGTATGACATTACATTTATACACTGCACTGCATTTATACATTATAATAGGGTTCAGTATGATAGAAACATACATACATATAGTACTTGTGTGTTTACCATTACGCAGATGGCACTTGTTGTGTGAGGTATTGAGTCTCCCATCCTGATCCCTCTCCCACCCTATACATTATATTAAATTGGTATATTTAAAATTATATTAAAATTGGTAATGAAAAGCCAGGTGGTGTACTCTTGTAACCCCAGCATTTGGGAGGCTGAGAGAGGAAGAGGTTCGCAGACAGCCTCAGCTACTTAGTGAGGCCCTTTGCAACTCAATGAGACCCTGTTTCAAAATAAAGAATAAAAAAATAGAGCTGGGGGTATAGCTTGGAGGTAGAATGCCCCTGGGTTCCATCCCCAGTACCCTAAAAGGAAAGAAATGGACACTGATAACTTCATACATGATAGGATTATTTGAGCTATTTCCTTCATTAAATTCCCCCTTTCACCTCCCTACCTTCTTCCTCAAGTTCTCTTCTAGGTTTCTAGATTATCCATATGTAGAAGAATGGTATTATATACCAACCTCTTACCCTGCACAAGTGTGAACTCAAAATGGATAAAAGACCTAGAAATTGAAATTAAAACAGAAACTTTGCAACCACTAGAAAAGGGCAGAGGACCAACTGTCTAACATATAGGCACTGGTAGATATTTACTCAACAAGACTCCCTAGAACTCAGGAAATAAAAACAAAAATCAATAAATGGGATGGCATCAGATTAAAATGTTTCTGTGCAACAAAGAAGACCACCAAGGTCTACAGAGAAGGCCTAGAGAATGGAAAAAATCTTTGCCAGCTACTCATCTAATACATGATTCATTTCTAGAATATACAAAGATTTTAAAAACTTAGCAATAAAAAAAAACAAATAACCCAATCATAAAGTGGTCCATGGATCAGAACAGACAGTTCTCAAAAGAAGAAATACAAATGGCCAATAAATACATAAAAAATGTTCACTATCATTAGCAATCAGGGAAATGCAAACCAAAATGACACTGACATTTCAGCTAATTCCAGTTAGAATGGTAATCAAGAATACAAATAATAAATGCTGGTGAAGATGAGGAAATAGGAACACTTATATACTGCTAATGGGATTGCAAATTAATACAGTCACTATGAAGATCGCTGTGGAGGTCCCTCAGAAGACTGGGAATGGTACCACCATAGGACCCAGCTATACCACTCTTGGGTATCTTTCTAAAGAAACTGAAATCAGAATATTTATAGGTAAACAATTATATCCATATTCACAATTGCATAATTTACAAGAGCCAAACTACAGAATCAGCCTATGTATCTGTCAACAGGTGAATGAATTATGAAAGTACTATATATATGCACAATGAGATTTTACTTACCCATAAAAAGAACAAAATTATGTCATAGAAAAGTAGATGGAGCTAGAGAATATGCTAAGCAAGATTAGTCAGTCCCAGAAAGTGAAGGGCCATATGTGGAACTAGAGAGAAATTGGTAAACATATGACATATTTTACTATCCCTAGAATGAAAGTTGTTGGTTAACACATTTTAGTTGTTAGCAGCCCTATATTCAAATCCCAGCCCTACCAGTTAGTAGCATATGACTTTACACAAATTACTAGTTTCCTTGGCTCTAAAATGGAAACAATAATCCTTATCCTTGTCAGGGCTGAATAACAATGAACACAAACACTTAAAACAGGGCCTGGCATGCCTTAATTAATAAGTAACAGTTCTTATTGGTATTACTCTAGGAGTTTTCCATTCTCAGTGTATTGCTGGCTGGTATTGAAATGGACAGAGCTCTGCTAAGTCTGCTGCTTGTGAGAGTGAGCCCTCACTCAGCAAACCATTGGACACACAGCAACAGCAAACTGGCTGCAGGTGCTGAACACAGCACAAGAACACAACTTCACAACACAACAAAGGCCCACATTTCCAAATTCCTCAAAAAATACTACAGATCTGAGCTTTGTTCAAGCAATAAAGAAATTTGCTATTTGTTCAGATGAACTTTTAAAAAATAATGGTTACAAAAGTAGGGCCATTTTCTTTTTCCTGGGATTACTCACCTACCTACCAGCATAGGATAAACACTGGTAATTACACTCTTAAGAATTTCAGGAGTCTTAATATAGGACTATTCAGTAATGGCCACATTAAAAAAAAAGACTTCTATCACATGAAACTTATTGTAATGAAAAAGTATACATATATTGGAAAGAGATCTTTAAAAACTTAGAGCCGGGCATGGTGACACATGCTTATAATCCCAGCATTTGCAAGGCTGAGACAAAACGATCCCTGTTCGGGAACAGCCTCAGCTACTCAGTGAGGCCCTTTGCAACTCAGTGAGACCCTGTTTCAAAATAAAGAATAAAAATTCTGGCTGAGGGTATAACTCAAAGGTAGAATGCCCCTGGGTTCTATCCTCAGGACTGCAAAAGAAAAAAAAACAAAGCTTAAGAGACTGCTTATGATATACAAACAATAGGAATGAACAACATAGCTAAAAGGAAGCTAAGTTCTTTATAGAAAGGAAAGTTTTAACAGCTAACAACTATCAAATGTTATGATACCATATGCCGGGCGTGGTGGCGCACGCTTGTAATCTCCGCGCTTGGGAGGCTGAGACAGGAGGATCGTGAAGGTTCGAAGCCAGCCTCTGCTGGCTTAAGAGACCCTGTTTCCAAATAAAAAATACAAAATAGGTCTGGGAGTGTAGCCCAGAGGTAGAAGGCCCCTGGGTTCCACCCCCAGTATCATCAAAACAAAAACAAAACAAAAACAAATGTTATAATACTATTTGAAATTCCAACTTCATGATAATGATTTCTAGTTAACAGGACAATCTACTTCTCCAGGTTCTATGACTATGATTTTACTAAGCTGAGTGAATTGAAGGAAAAGCAGTAACATTGGAAAGACATAGGGTTTAAAGAGTCAAGAGACCAGGGTTCACTGCTTACTTAACTGTATGACTCTGGATTCCCTTTAACACATGGAGGCCTATTTCTTCTTCTACAGGATGCTGCCAGGAGTATTTTCCTTGTTAGTTTGCTGGGGCATCAAACTGGACTCACCTATTTAAGTGTCTTGTGGACTGTAAAGTGCTGTCCCACCAAGTGGCCATCAATAGAGAGGACACTTTCCCTTGGTTTACACAATAGACTCGACACTCTAGAAACCAGAGGGAAGCTAGCAGGGCAGTCCTGCAGGCACACACACCATGACAACTCTGCCCTCTTCACTGAACTGCCAATTCCCTGAGGACAAAGCCCATGGCGACAAAGAACCCTGTAGAAAACACGCTGTTGACTATATGGAAGCCTGGTCAGTTTTTTATTCTGGGAGATACAGTCTCCTTTATTTTTATTCTAAAAATCTGGGTCCAGAAACAGGGTAAAGAAGATGGAACAAATGGTATAGCTCTTCAAAATCACGGAAGGACATATCATGGATACATCAATGCTCAGGAAAAAAAATAATCTTGACACTAATCATAGTCCCCACATATTTTAAAAATTTCAGCTCACATGATTAGCAATAATATAAATAATATATGAGCACAGTTATGTTTAGTTGATAAGAGTGATATACTGATATGAAGCTGGATAAGAAGACAATCATTATTCCTCCATCTTAAGAAACATAGGAAGCTATTTAGAGCCACTATAAAAATGGACTAGAGATGGCGATGGAGAAAAGCGGGGCTTAAGAGCCCCACTAACAACCAATCTCCATTTCCACAAAATCAGTGCCTTTCATGGCCAGAAAACACCATCACCAGAGAAACAAAAAAATCACCAGGCTCCAGAGAGAAAGCGGACTGAGAACAGAGCTCAGAGCCACAGAGGAGATACACCGGCCTCACGCTTGAGGACGCGGCAGCAGCGCCATACTGCCGGCGGCAGCGGCAAATTCACCGGACGGCTAGAGCAAGCTAAGGTGAGCCGCTGCGGAACAGCCAGGCGGGATTTCTCGCTGCAGGTAAAATCTAAAGCTCCCAGTGGCTGAGACATATAGGGAAGAATTTAGCTCTAGGCTTGTATTTAACTCCAATGGTTTATATATCTGCCTTTAGAATAGTACTACACTGTTTCAATTATTGTAGCTTTATATGGTTTGAAATCAGAAAATATACATCTTCTAGCTTTGTTTTTGCTTCGAGATTGTTTTGGGTATCTAGAGTCCATATTCCATATTAGGATAGAGTTTTTTTTCTGAAAAATAAATATATAAATATATGATAGTTTCACCTAAAAAAAAAGAAAAAAATATTCTCTGGTAAGAAAGAAAGCAAAAAGAAATATTGAAATGTTATCTTTAAGTCATCAAAAGCTTGGTATCAGACAAATGAAACTGTTATGTGAGATTATCATTTTTAATTCTGGATAAATTGCTATAATACTAGATGTCAACCACTAAGCCAAGCATGGGAGGGAGGGATGGGGAGAGAATGGGGTGGGGATCGGGTGGGGGCTGACTGGGCGATGTGTGCATGTATGTCTACAAAAGTTTGTATCCCACTATGATGTATGAATACAGTGCACCAATAAAAAAAAATAAAAATAAATAAAAAAATAAAAATGGACTAAATAACTACAGTTCACACAACCAACACTCAAATATTCATTGTCAGTTATAGTGCTATTTTAGAAACAAGTGAAGATTTGTTTTTTTTTTTTTCACTTTTGAAACATTAAGTACCTGACAGCTTCTGTTAGAGTTATTTGTTAAGTGCTTACCACATGCCAGCACTGTTCTAAAGTGTGCTGAAAGTATCAATTTAATTAATTCTCATAGTATTCCTATGAGGTAGGTACTGTTATTATCCTCACTTTTCAGAAGAGATTACAGGACAGAACAGTTGCCTAAAAATCACACACCTCATTGTAGAAAAAGCCAGGACTTTAATCCAGGTATGCTGGAATTAGAATTTTAATATACACTCTACTACTACTACTACTACTACTACTACTACTACTACTACTATCCAGGATACACAGGCTATCTACCTTTTTTAAGGAGCATTTACTAAAGGCTTACTATGTGCTATGCATATGAAATATGATTTAAAGACACTAGAGTTAATCTGATGCTCATGAGTCCATGTCTCTGATCTGCAATATCAATAAGAATAAAATGAGTGGCTTATGAACAACATAAATTTATTCTTTACAGTTCTGGAGGATGGGAAGTCCCAGAACAGGGCACTGTGGTGGATCTAGTTCCTAGTGAGGGCCTGCCCTCTTGTCCACAGATTCCTCCTTGCTGCATCCTCACTTGGTAGATGGGTCAAGGCACCTCTCTTGAAGCTCTTTTATAAGGATACCTTCTTAAGATCCCCCATCCCTCATGTTCTAGTCACTTTTAACTGGTGCACTATAGTTTCACATCATAATGTGGATCATGTTGACTATACTTAGTGGCTTTCCCCCAACCCCCTGCTTCGCCCTTTTCCCTTTCTTCTAATAGTGAGTATCCAGGTTAACAATGTTATATTCACATGTATAGACATATTCAAATATAGCTTTTCCATTAATTAACCTCAGCCTTCTTTCTCCCTTACCCTTCCTTTCTGGTTTTGCTGAGGTTTCCCCTCCATTATCTGGAGTCCCTCTAGTATTCCTAATACTCCCTAGCTTGAGCATATTAGAGGAAACATATGTCTCCTTCTGTGCTTGGCTAATTTCACTTAACATAATGTTCTCCAGGTCTTTCCATCCTCTTGCAAATGACATGATTTTGTTATTTATGGCTAAGTAGAATTACATTGTATTTCTCATCATTTTGCGATCCATTCATCTATTGATGGAGACCTAGGTTGGTTCCATATTTTGGCTATTGTGAATTGTGCTGCTATGAACATGGGTATGCATATGTTTACTATAGTTATTTGATTTCAATCCCTTTGGAAAGATACCCAGGAGTAATAATTTCCTCAACAAGGCCTCCAAAGTACCGGAAATTAAAACAAGAACAAGTGGGATGGCATCAAACTAAAAAGTTTCTGCTCATCAAAGGAAACCATTAAGAATCTAAAGAAAAAGCTTACAGAATGGGAGAAGATATTTACCAGTCACCACTCTGATAGAGGGCTAATATCCAGAATATACAAAGAACTCAAAAGACTCTACACTAGCAAAATAAATTACCCAATTAAGAAATGGGCAATTGAATTAAATAGATACTTCACAAAAGATGAGATACAAATGGCCAATAGATACATGAAAAAATGTTCAACATCATTAGCCACCAGGGAGATGCAAATCAAAACTACACTGAGATTCCATCTAACCCCAATCAGAGTGGCAAGCATAAAGAAGTCAAATAACAACAAATGCTGGCAAGGATATGGGGAAAGAGGAACTCTTACGCTGTTGGTGAGAGTGTAAACTAGTTCAGGCAGTATAGAGATCAGTGTAGAAATTCCTTAGAAAACTGGGAGTGGATCATCATATGATCCAGCTATACACTCCTAGTCACCTCTTAAAGGCCCCACCTCCTAATACCATCACAATGGTGGATTAGGTTTCAACAAATGGATTCAGGGGAGTAACACAAATTTCAGAGGACAAAAGTCAGTTTTAATTAATGTTAGCTCATCATATTTACTTCATTCTGTGGCATTGGAGGCACAGAGGAAGTAAAGCCCAGAAGAGCAGTCCACTTCTTTCATCAGGAAGAAGAAAGCTCTTCTGGGAAACATATGACTAATCATTTTCGAAAATTAAGTTCCGAGGAAATTCTCAAAGGGGACGGATTATGAAAAAGCTGCTAGTGTCAGTACCTACTGTTTTCAATGGGGATTTCTTTCAATGGACAAATCACTGATTCAGTTCTTAGATAAAGCAGAACTAATACAAATCAAAACAAAATCAGGCCCCAAAGAAACAGCAATGAAACTTCTGTCTTGAGAACCCTTTTCTGGGTCCCACAGATGTTACTGTACATTTTCCTTTAGTTTTTAAGGTGTAAAAAGGGCAGACAATTTGCTCAGATGGTTTCAGAAGATCTTTCTTAAGTGTTGAACTAGACAGAATCCTAGGATTAAAAAGGTGAGTGATACCTATCACTAGGCCTTCTGATTCACAAGAATGAGAAATGTACTTAGAGAGGAGCTGCTTCTTGTCTAAACTTTACGACAAGGACTGACCCTAACTCATCTTCCTTCAATCCCCCAGTCCCCCTCTCCTGCATCTTAGGGAATCTGGAAGTCCCTCATGCTGCCTCTTAGTTGTATAAAAGCCCTCAACTGACCATTCTCTGCTCTCTCCTATCACCAGCAATAGAAATTTTCAGCACAGAAGCATTACTTTTTCTCTTTATCAAGTCCTGCTATTCCTTAGAGTAGCTGAAACCAAGCAGCTATTAAGGGGAAAATGGAATATCAAATAAAACTGAAGCAGATTAAGTTAATCTCTAATTGGTAATGTGAGAAGAGATAACTAGGAAAAGAGAGATTTCCTGCTATTCCTAAAACAAACACCCCTTCCCAGGGTTTGGGAAGTAAGGATGGCAAGTTAGTAACCTCAGGTGCCAACACTGTCCTTGAACAACCTTGAGAATGTGGCCTACTTACATCCTGTGCCCTCAATTGCCTTATTCTAAGGGACTTTGTCATCTTGATAAAAATGGCCCCAGTGGACAAGGAAGATAAATGTTAGTTGCTCTCAAGTCATTGCCTATGGAGAAGACACAGTTGGTGCTACCTTCCTAATCCTCACTAATTTTCCAATTTGTTTCTGACTAAAGCCCAGACCCTTGGTTGGTGCCTGGCCAACTATCCTATGTGAAAGAGGGACAAACCCAACCGAGTGAGAAAGCTTTCTGGCCCCACGGCCTCAGAGTCCACGTGGATCAGTCCACTACTCTAGGCCCTGCAGAGTCTGGAGAGCTGGCGCTGCAGGCAGAAGGGCCCAAGCGAAGCCAGATGCCAGCCCCTCACATTCACTGGAGCAGCACTGTCACCATCTTTTTTTTTCCCTTCTGTTGGGTCAAAGAACAGATAAATGGATTTTACCCATCTTAAAACAAAGTAGCTTTTTTTCAATCCCACTTCCCACATGGGCCATACTCTACTTCTCTTTCTTCTTTGCAGCAAATCTCATCAATAACCTGTTTATACTTGCTTTTTTCACTTTTTCAGCTTCCTTTTCTATCAGAGGCTCATTTCTGCCAGGCTTTTGCCCCCCCCCCCCACCGACTCCAACCAAAACTACTTCTATTAAGGTCCCCAGTCACCTTCACGCTATTAAGTATGAGAATCTATTTATCACTCCTTCCTCCAGATACCCTTTTTCTCCCTGTCTTCCAGGACACTGAACATTGTTTTCCTCCTACTTCATTGGTCCTCTGTCAGTCTCCTCTGCTCTTTGAGTTTTTCACATTTGAATATCCCTGGTCTCCCTCACCAATCCTCTCCCCTAGTTATATTCAGTCCTTCCTTCTAATCCATTGGCAAGCTTGAATTTCTTGGGTTTAGTAAAGGGTGGAGTTTTGATAGCTGGCATCTAAGTACTTCATATAACTTGAAGCCTTGGCACTATGTAAATCCAGTTATCACTAGAAAAAAAATGAGGAGACACTATCAATTATAGGAAAATCTTTGGACTGACTGAAAATCACAACGTCTGGATTGTTATTTAGTCTCTGTGAATAAAGAAATACAATCACCCACTCTATACAGCTTTATCTCCCAGGATGAGTAAAAGCGAGTTTTGATCCAGAAGAAAAGTCTAGGGGAGCCGACGTCAGTCTCTAACCACATCTTGGTTTCTTCAGCCTCAACTGTGAATCTCGAGTACCTCCCAAATAAAAAACTGGCATGTTGTTTATGTCAATATATAGAGGCAGGCAACATGGTACCAAAGAGCTTAGGTAAAATTATTCATATGGCATTATTTTTCAAAGAATATTAATGTTACTATATGAAAATACTACTTTACTAACAGTAACAATCACTATATTTCTACTTCTTGATATAATAAAAATTGAGAGCACTCATTCAAATGATCCTTTGGAGCAGAACGGAATAGAAATGGCAAAAAAAATACCTTTTTTTCTGAAAGAATTGTCATAACAAAAATTTGATCTTTAATGGTTTTATCTTTAATACAATTCCCTTTCTGACAAAGCAAAATTTGCAAAAAGTTTGTATAATAAATTTGTCTAGCTACAGAAGCTCATAAATATGCTAAAGTGAACAAAACAACATCCATTAAGTGAACTGGCTGGGTAGCATAGCTTTCGTGTTATTTTTCTCTACTATTTTAAGTAAGAGTGTTTTAAAGTAGCAACATCCTTCTAAAGAATAAGAATCTGTTAAACATTTAATTTCCTGATATTACAAAAAATTACCAAGAATAAAAAGCACAGGTAATTTCTTTTGTGCTTGTGGTACTAGGAATTAAACCCAGGGACATCAGCCCTCAGGCTTTTTTTATTTGAAACAATGTCTCCCTAAGTTATCATATGCTGGCACTGAATATGACATATATGGGGTCCTCCAATCTCTGCCTCCCAAGTACTGGAATTACAGGCCAGCATGAGTAATTTTTCTACTTATAGAAATCCACGTTTAGGTTACTCCAAATTGTTAGTCCGTCTCTTATTCTTCAACTAGAACTGTACCATTATTGGGAATGGCCGAGGAAGATTTGAGAAAGCTATGATTATTAATATTTCAAAAATTGGGCGAGGGGCAAATCTGTGCAAGGACTTGGTTTCTGCTTAAAAGCAGGCAACTATTCCAATGTAAATTAACATAGCTAAAAGTAATTAACAAGTCAATAGGAAAGGAGAACTAGGCCTTTCTCTACCTAAAGACAGATTTACATGATAAGCCAGCTAAGATGGTAGGAGGGGGTCGACCTTCATGAAAGGAGACACTTTGCCACACCTTGCTAGGGGAGGTACCTTACAGGGACATTCACCAGTCAGAATTACATAAACTAGATGGAGGTCATGGGTATAAAAATTCTGGTCTATGTGCTCTATCTGGGGAGTGGTGAGTTGGCCCTGGCCACGCTCCCCCCTCATGCCATTTTGGCTTGGGGCTGTAACTATTTTCTGTATTTCTATCTTTTTAATAAACTTCTTTAAATCTTCAGCAACTGTCCAAGCTATAGATATTTATTTTTAGCTTAGGATAAGAACCCGCGGCTTTTCTGTTTTTGGTCGTTTTGAGTTTTGTTATGGGTTGGGGGAAAGTGTGTCCGGGACCCTAACAAGGGTCCCCAGGAACAGTTTCCTCACAACCATATTCTCCCAATCCGTAACAGAACTTTGTTCACTTTTAAATAATTTTGATCCTTTTGATTACAAATTGCTCCTAAAAGAAAAGGTTATTTCTATCAAAACAGAATAAGAATGTTCTTTAAGATCAGACATTTCTGGCCTATCTACATTCCTACCCATTCCAAGCAGGGCTGTTATCACCAAACACATTGTCTTCCCCTCTCTTTGTCTCTTTTCAGGCTTTGCATAGGCCAGTCTGATACACTAATATACTTGAGGCCTTCTTCCTCCCCCCTAAAGAACTCTCAACTTTAAATATTTGGCTCATCTGGGCATGATGGCCTATGCTTGTAATTTCAGTACTTGGAAGGCTGAGACAGGAGGATCACAGGTTCACAGACAGCCTCAGCTACTTAGTGAGACCCTCCACAAATTAGTGAGACCATGTTTCAAAATAAAGAATTAAAAAAAAAAAAAAAAAACAGGGCCTGGATGTGGGGCTTGGAGGTAGAATTCCCCTGGATTCAATCTCCCAAAAGGCTCAAATGACTTTTCTAAGTCTTTTATTTCTGCAGAATTTAGTCTACTAAGATTGGGTGGGGTACAGATAGGCAGCAAATTGCAAGAAAAGGAAATCAAAGGAGTACAAATAGGAAAAGAAGAACTAAAAATATCACTCTTTGCAGATAACAAGATATTAAACTTAGAAGACCCAACAAAAACAACCAAAAAACTTATAGAACTGATAAATTCTATAAGCAAATTCAGCAAAGTGTCTGGATACAAAATCAATCTTAAAAAATCAGAAGCTTTCCTGTATGCCAACCATAAATCCATTGGAAAAGAAATCTAAAAAACACTTTCACTCAGAATATCCAACAAAGAAAATATAACACTTAGGAATAAACCTAACCAAGGAGGTAAATACCTCCCAAAGAAAATTATAAAACACTGAAAAAAGAAATTGAAGACCTTAGGAGATGGAAAGGTCTACCATGTTGTTGGATAGGTAGAATAAATATCATTAAAATGGCCATTCTTCCAAAAGTGGCCTACAGATTCAACATACTACCCATTAAATTACCAAGGTCATTCCTCACAGACATAGAAAAATCAGTCTTTACATTCATTACTTTTTTTTTTTTTTTGGTGGTACTGGGGTTCCTGGAAACCCTTCTACCTCTGGGCTACACTCCCAGACTTATTTTTTTATATTTTATTTGGAAACAGGGTCTCTTAAGCCAGCAAGGCTGGCTTCAAACCTGCAGGATTCTCCTGTCTCCGCCTCCCAAGCATGGGGATTACGAGGGTGCACCCCGGCTATTTTCATTACTTTTTGATACAAATCAAAACTACCTAACTTCAACTAGAATGGCAATCATTCAAAACACAAACAACAACAAATGCTGGCAAAGATGTGAAGAAGTGAAAACTCTAAGGTTCTCTGTAAAAGGCACTTACTGTTTCTTACATTATCTGTGTATGGTTTAAAGTTTGAAATATCTGATCTAATAAAAAGACAATTTTGAAATGTAAAAAAAATACTTTATTGAAACAATACAGACCAATTTTCCACTGTAAACTGAGGAAATATGTGGGCAGCTAGCTATGAATACTGTCAGAATGACTGTTCTGTCCAGTAAAATGGACTGTAGAGATATACTAAGAAAGTATAAAGGGCGTAGGGAATTAACAGGTATCCACTTTCCAGATTCTCTGTACTTTATGAGACCATAATTTCATTTGATCTTTACAAAAGCTCTGTGTATAGGTATTGTTCACTTGAATTTAATGAGTAAAAATTATACTTTGGAAAGATCCTCTTGCTATTTAATTCTGTGAATACTTCTCAATAAATGACTTTCCAGGAAATATTTTTTTTTAAAAAAGATATAGTGAAATCTTAGGTATTTGGCCAACCTTAGACTTTTTAGTGGTCCATCTATTGACACAATATGAATACATGAGTTGAATACTTTCCCCAAGTAATTGTCTTCTGTTTTGATATATGCAAAATATAATTATTTTAAAGTAATAATACATAAATAAAACATACATAAATTATTCCTTTATTTTAGCCTTTGTTTCTGTATTTACTACATCCTTCCCAAACCCAAGATCAGATATTCATATATTCTCTTCTAGTATGTTACTACTTTTGTGTGTGTGTGTGTGTGTAATACTAGGGATTGAACTCAGGGGCATGCTACCTCTGAGCTACATCCCCAGTCCTACATTTTATTCTTTATTTTGAAACAGGGTCTCACTAAGTTGTGGAGGGCCTCACTTAGTAGCTGAGGCTGGCTGTGAACCTGCAATCCTCCTGTCTCAGTCTCCCAAATACTGGGATTATAACGCCACCACACCTGTCTTACATTTTTATAATCATTATTTGCAATGGAATTTTTAGTAATTCAACATTCCTCTATGCTTTCTATGGTATCCAAACATTTGAATATGTTATTGCATCATACTATTTTTACATAACTGTTTTTGCAGGACATTAGGGATTGAATGAACACAAGGCCTTGCACATGTGATGTATGCTCTCTACAAGTGATATATACACCAAGATCACTCCTGCCCCTGTTCTATTCTGCAGTAATGGGGATCAAACCCAGGGCCTATGCATCCCCTATTCTAAAGTCAGTATCTAGCATCACAACGTTCCCTCCATTATTTTTCTTTAGAAACATTATTGGGCTCTTAAATCCCTACTAAGGTTTTGACTAAAAGTGTATTAAACGTATAAATCAATATAGATATTAAAAATAATTAAATTATTTTCCTATCCAGAAACAGTGAGTCTTTTGATCTTCAGAACAGTTTAATAGCTTACTTTTTATAGGTACTTTGAGTTTCTTACAAAGTTTAATCCTTGGTGTATTTTTGCTGTTATTGCTACTATGAAAGGGCTCCTGTTTTTCTCAGTTTTTTTTTTTTTTTGGTGTGTGTGTGTGTGTGTGTGTGTGTGTGTGTGTGTGTGTTACTAGGGGTGGAACTCAGGGGCTTTTCTACCTCTGGGCTATACTCCCAGACCTATTTTATTTTTTATTTGGAAAGAGAGTTTCACTAAGTTGCTGAGATCCTCACTAAGTAGCTGAGGCTGGCTTTGAACCTATGTGATCCTCCAGTCTCAGCTTCCCAAGCGCTGGGATTACAAGCGTGCACCACCATGCCTAGCTTCTCATTGTTTTTAATTGATTATTATTACTATATACAAAAGAGGATGATATTTAAAATATTTAAAATAAAACCTTACTAGATGCTGCTAATTTTAGTTGATTGACTAGAAATTTTATCTGAAGATTATTTTATCCTCCTTTCCTATAGTTTTCCCCTTCACCCCTTTTTTTACTTAATACACTGGCTTGATGTTATTTCTAGTTCAGGTATTGTGCTAAGTCTAAACAAAATTAAGATAAGATTCTAGTCTCTTACCACTATTAGTATTTTAGCTATTGACAGCTTAATCTCAATTTTGTTTATAAAATTATAGATGCTTCCCATAAAATTCATACAGCGGATATATCTAAAAAGTGAGGTAATGAGAGATTTTATTTTTCCTCACATTTTCCAGTATATACATTTTTGTAATACTTTTATTAACTATACTGGCCATGATTGAGATCTCACAATAAAAGTATATACACATACACACTTTTATTGGTGCATTACCATACAGTTCAGAGTGATAGAGACATACACGTAAACAACACTTGGTGAGCCCCCACTCCCTTTCCACACATCCCTCCCCACACATGACACTGAGATTGGCAGTGATAATTCCATATGCATACATAATGCCAATGGAAGTGTTCCTTCATTAATTCTCCCTTCCCCTATCACCTCTCTCCCAAGTCATGAACTCTTCCAATTTATTTTCCAAACTTTCTAAAATGAATGGGATACATATACAACTTTCCTCCTCTTCTTCCAATCTCTCTCTTTCTCCTAATGTTTCTTGCTTAAGGAGAATGCTTTTAGCTCTAAATAATCTTGGCTAGAAATTTTTAAAATCTCACAGAGTGTAAGAAATAAATCCTTAAAACAGCTGTGGAGGAGCTACATCCGATTATGTGTAAGAGTATGAATGTAGCATGGTCAACCTGGACACTCACTGTTGGAGGTGGAAGAGAGCGGGAAAGGGCACCATGCACTGTCTGAATGAATGCCATTTTCAATATGATCCACATAAAAATAAATACATAAATAAATAACAGCTTTCTCTCCAGAAACAATATCCTACTTTGTAAGGATATTTAAAAATAGTCTGAATACAAATTTCTTAATAAATTAGCCTTATATTAATAGTAAAAGCATTACTAAAACACACTTGTTCATTCTTACAATAATGCAAATGCCATAAAATATAAATGCCAACAAGCTAACATGAAGAAAGTAGTTATATTTCCATATCAGTAATATATGAAAACCAGATCCCAATATCTTAATACTAGACTTGCTGTTAAATGGGTATGGCAATTTCAACTCTTATCAATTCCTACTTTTTTCAAATTTCATTAAGTAACCAGTATACTAAATTTAGCTCAAAACCTAAAATACTTAGTCTGTGACACATGACCAGAAAATGTCCATATAAATGTCAAATATAAACAGCCAGGCAATTTTACGCCAACCAAGGGAATTTCAAAGTAATAAACAAACGAGTTGTGCCCCATGTTCTAAAAAACAGAAATAAAATAATTAACTCAAAATGGATAGCTTCTTTCCTAGTAGCAAAAAGAAAAAGAAGAGAAAAAAAAGGATGATGAATGCAAATGGAATGTTTGTGAAATTCTTCAGGCCTGGATTCCAAGTAAGGTCTTGAAGCAAATTACTATGACAACTTAAAATACAAAGAAAATGTCCCCTCCCCACCACCGAGCTGTATCTCTGGAATATTATTTGGAATCTTCTAAAATCTGTGTGCACAAATTATCTAACAACAATTAACAAATAGTTTGAAAGTTTTATTAAGAAATACCCTCATCTAAAGCCTTCAAGTAAAATGATTTGTCATTAAAACAACATGGGCAGAAATCTAATCTGAAAACACATAGTGTAAACTATAAAGTATTGAGAGCATTTTGAAACTACTTCCCACTATCAGAGGCATGCTATTCTTACAGAAACTACATTAAATTAATTGCAGGGAAGTTGTGAAAGAAGATTTGGGAGGTAAGTCCTGTTATTATTTGTGCCTCAGTAATGCTTTTTATAGAAAAGTACCATTAAAAGGGTCGGAAGATTGTCACTTTATTTTGAAAGAAGAGCAAATAAATAAACTGTAAAAGTTATTGTTTTACTGAATCTGTCTTTAAAAAAAAAAAAAACACCCATAGGCTTTAAGGTTGTTTCTCACAGTTTCAAATTTATAAACCTAACAAAGGTGCACTGATAAATAAAGCATGAAGTATACTCTACCATCATTCTCTAAAAGAAAAAAAATGACATCTTCATGAAGAAAATGTGATTTAGTAGCGATATTCTCTCTGCAGAACATTAAAAATTTTAAATAGCCCAATGGAAAAAACTGCAAGTCAGTTTTATATTTTAGCAATAATAAGAATTCAAAGTTGGCTTTGTTGCCCAACAACGTTAACACTATTAAAATTAGATGTTTCATCAGAAAGGCTTCAGTAGCCCACATAGGCTAAAAAACTTTCAAGTTTAATGTATAGCTAGCACACTAGTCCTTGGTGGACTCTCTGTTTATTTAAAACATACAAACTAAACTTTATTTAAAAAAGAAAAAATATCAGAAAGCTAAAAGAGTCTCTGCAGTGTTAATTAAAAACCAAAGTCTGCTAATTTTGAGCATACTGAACATTTGAGAAGGAATAGCAAAAAATGAAAGCTCTCCAGCAGCAAACTCTAAGTAATTCATATAATCTTCACCTGTATAACTGCAAATGATCCAGAGAAACCAAGTTTATAAAATGTTCAAACCCAAATCCATACAATCCCTAAACACAATTCCTGAACCATAATTCCTCTTGAGGTAACTTACATATAAATCCTCTGAAGTAGAAAATAATTCGTGCATAAAAGAAAACTTCACAGCACAGCTTTATCAGTAGCAGAAAGAAGGTAAAACTCAAATTTAAGTGACTCTCCAGTCACAGAGAGAGCTGTAGTTGGCTGAGCTATATAGTACTTTTTTTATGCTTTTTTCAAAACATATTACAAATAGCAGGCAATGAATAGTGCTCCACTAAACTTTTCAGTTCTGACACAAATGTAACAAACTGCCTTAGGAGAATCACTGCCTTTTACTTGTATGGTCTTGTAGTCAGTTTTTGCTAATATTAAAAGTACTTCAGCGGGGACTATAGGAGAACTGAACCAGTAAGAAAATGGACTGGACTTTAGAGGTTCAGTCCTTCAACATAATGCAGTAATTACTAGAAGGCTATACGGTTATACTCTGTTATTTCAAAAGGAGATTAATTTGTGTGACACCTCTGAGAGTCATCATAAATTTAAAAATACAAGCACATTTCTTTTGCAAATGAGGGATTAAGAAATTTATGAGACAGCATACTGGTTGGTGCCCTTAAAGAGTTTATTCACCTGTATAAGATGAACAGTTTATTCATAAGTGATTCACTTACAACAAACAAGGTCAAATTATTTTCCTCTGGGACCATTAAGTCATGTAAATGTTCAAGAGAAAGATCACACATGGCAAGCATACTAAAAGCAAGTGAAACTTACTTTGGTTGCACGTCCTCACCTACAGTGATTTTTTGCCCCTTTCTACTTAACGAAGCCAATTGTAGACATCATTAATTAAGAGATGGAAGCTCAACACATAGGGCATTTCAGACTTACGCATGAAGAATCATCAGAAAAACCTGTTAGCCATCAAGACTTTGTAAGCTTTCCCTGCTGAAAACGTTTGTTTTTAAAAAAAGAGACTTTAAAGCATCAATACAATAGTGCTCAGAAATCCAAGAGCAGTGGTATACCACCTCAAAAACATTTGCTTCAGACTCCAAACCTGAAATCCAAAGCATATTTTACGGTGGCTCTCATGTTTTAAGATGCTTTTAGTTTCAACAAATTTGAACCTAGAAATTCTATTACAGTGGTAAAAGACTATCACAAACTATACTTTTATTTTTCAAAATAAATGCTTTCCAAATGATGATTCTTGAGTTCGCCAATGAACACACCTATGATTAATGAAGGTGATAGTAGGCTTCGAGGATGCATGTAAGGAGTATAAGTTTTCTGACTCACCTCACCAAGCTGGAGTCTCCAAGCCTGAGCCAGTATGAGGTAGTCTTGAGGAAGGACAGAGCACCAGACAGGTGTTCTAGGAGGATCTATACAGGCACCTGAAAACATAAACATTATTCTTACAATCCTGCTTAATTTTTATATTAAAATTGCTAAACCACCTAATTTTAACTTGAAATCATCAAAGATAAAAATAAAGAAGCTTGAAACTGTAAATACTTTTCCCAAGAATAATTTTCTGTCCACTCTCCTCATTCTCAGCCTAGATCATTTGAATTGCAGCACTTACATGAGATGACTTTGTGTTCTGTTTGGTTTCAATTAACATTTTTTGCCTTTGAAAAAGGAATTTCAGTTGTTTCTTTAAAACATCATTTTATGGACCATAGTGTTCTAGGAAAGTTTCTTGCCTTTTTCTAATGACCAAAGCTCCTTGCAACAACATAATCATTTCTTGAAAGCAGTTAGCAGACATTTGGAAAACTGCCTAAAGTCAGGGCTAAAAATGAAGTTGAAGAAAAGATCTCAGGTTTTCAGCCCTAATAAATAAATAAAATCACACTGCACTTTTCCTTGGTGTGAACAAATTACTATGACTGCCTAACCAAAGAAAGAGGGAAATCTGGCACCATTTCTTTTGTCCAATTAATTACCTAATGCTGTAAGAATGTGAAACTCTGCCATGACATTAGCTATAAAGAAAGATAAGGAAGAAGTCTTGGCCACAAGATGGGAATCAATGCAATTCATTTGTCTGGCACACTCAGACTATCCCCTTCACAGATGTTTCTGCATTTATTTATAGAAAAGTTTACTTTAGCAACAAGGCCAGCTTCTATCAACCATTTTTAAAAATAAAACCAGACACTGAACTACTTTTATTATGAGTAGAAAATACCACCCAAAGATGTTTCAATTCTTAAATTATTAGTCATGAAATGATAGGAAATATCAAATTAGGAATCACATCACAAGAACAAACTGGTGGACCCTAGAAGAATTTGGTGGACCCCAAATCTGATACAAAATGAAAGAAAATTTGCAACATAACTGAAGAAGGGGAAGTCAGTCCACAGTTTGCACTTCCTTGGCCCAGTTCTCCCTGTATAGCTGTTATTTCCCTGAATAGAGACATTGTCCCCAAGTCCAGTACTAGACTAACACTTCATATAACTTAATAGTTGTTACAAAAATGTCATTGTCTTCAAGGTTATTTTTTACATAGTATTACAGTTGCAATGCAAAAGTATATTAGTGCCTGCTTCCAATTTTTAAAGGAAAAACGGAGAGTAGCATTCAATTTTTTTTCCCTAGTGAAAATAAATGAATTTTAAGCCAAGTAGATTAGAGAATTACTGTTTCATCCTAATATACCAGATTTTGGGTGAGAGCCTCTAGCTTCAATTAGACCTACCTACCTCTCAAGGAAACAAGAAGACATTGACACATCTAACGATAAAAAAAGAACTCTAGGAGAACCAAAGCAGGCAGTGAACTAAGCCCTGTATCTGGAAAAAAAAAAAAAAATCAGTATTTTGTCTGTCACCTCAAGAGTCACTCTGTCACCTCAAGAGTCACCCAGGCTTCTCTACTGCAATATCCAGCTGGTTAGATCAGAGGGGGCCCTGCTGAGCCTTGGGCACCCTCAGTTTTTGAGGGCAGCCATGATGGGAGCACTTGCCTTTAGAGGTGAGGGCAACATGCTTTTCAATGTTTCCTCTTTGCAGAGGTGGCACAGCCCAGGTGCAAATGTTATATGAAGACATATTTTAAAGGATTACATCAAGCAAGGACTGAAAAAAATATGATCAGTGGTGAAGTCTAGTGCTTAATTTAAAAAAGGAGAAAATACAGGTGAACAAATAAGGTGACTACTGAGGGCAATAGGAGGGGGAAGAGGGAAACTCCCTAATGTACATGATGTCCATTCACAAACATATCAAGTCAATCACTAAGCCAAACATGAGAAGAAGGGAGGGTGAGGGAATGGGGTAGGACTGGGTAAAGGCTGAGAGATGTGTGCATATATGCCTCTATCATCTTGTAACCCCATTAAGATGTACGACTACAATGTGCCAATAAAAAAAAATTAAAAATGGCTAGGCCAGTTTTCAGAATAAAATTCAAACTTGTAGAAATGTTGGGAGACAAAACCCAAAGAACAGATGAGGAAGTAAGACCCTTCTGCAAGGAGGCATCATAATGCTGCCGTACTTTGTAACACTTAAAGTACAAGGCTCCATTGGAGGCACAGAGAGTTTGCAAAGGGATTCAGGGGGACAGATATAGCCCTCAAAGAATTGCTCTGTAAGAGAAGGAAAAAATATCCAAAGAGGTTAACTAGTTTTTAAAATGAAATAAATGCAAAGGTAATTTCACAAAGAAAGGTGTGAATCATACTCCAGGAGATTCCTTTGTTTTTAACATACTAACAGGAGGGTGGTGGTTTCTATACTGTGCTGTTATTCGTTCAGACCTACTCCCCTACTGTAACAGGGAATTCTGCCTCACTTATCCTTTGTGGACCCAGTGCCTGGCACATTCAATGAATGAGGATTTGCTGAGGTCACCAGGAGGGTCCCTGATAAGCAAGAATTTGATGACTTTCTGAAGTGGCAATGTAGAAGGCTGGCTGATGAAAATCTCTTCTCCATTCCCTCTACAAGAAAGGATTTAAAAAAAAAAAGACAGCAACTCTATTTAAAACAAAACAAGCATTTAATTTTATGTGGTCTATTTGCATCAACACAAACAAAATTCCCATTTATTGACTGCAGTTGCCACTCTCCAGTCATTCTGGAACATTTCCTTAATACTGTAAGACTGTTTCATTTAACCTTTTCTTAGCTCATTAGATTTGATTATCCAGCTTTACTGTGTGAATTAACCATCTGTTCACTAATACTGAGACCAGACAAGAAAAAATCTCAAGATTGCTTATGAAGACCTGAGAGTTTTGACTTGAAGTCTCTGTATGGATGTTTTCAAATTCTTACATTCTTTTTCTAATGATCTCAGATGACTAATTTTAAAATCCATAGAGAAGGCAACAGATAAACTTCCTCAACAAGACCCCAAAGGCACAACAAATTAAAAGGCGAATCAATACGTGGGATGCATGAAACTGAAGAACTTCTGTTCAGCAAAGGAAACTATCAAAAACCTCAATCGAGAGCCAACAAAATGGGAGAAGATTTTTGCCACCTACACCACCGATAGAGGACTAATATCTAGAATATACAGAGAACTCAAGAAACTCAACACTAAAAAAACAAAGCATCCAATAACAAAATGGGCAAACGAACTAAATAGACACTTCACAAAAGAAGAAATTCAAATGGCCAATAAATGCATGAAAAAATGTTCGACATCACTGGCAATCAGAGAGATGCAAATCAAAACTACCCTGAGATTTCACCTAACTCCATAGAATGGCAATCATTCAAACCACAAACAACAACAGATGCTGACGAGGATGTGGAGAAGTAGGAACTCTAAGATGTTGGTGGGACTGCAAATTAGTGCAACCACTTTGGAAAACAGTATGGAGAATCCTCAGAAGAATGGGAACAAATCTACCATTTGATCCAGCAATACCACTTCTGGGTATCTACCCAAAAGATAGGAAGCCAAACTACCAAACTAATGCATGTGTATCTATGTTCAAAGCTGCACAATTCACCATAGCCAAACTATGGAACCAGCCAAAATGTCCATCAACGGATGAATGGATTACAAAACTGTGGGATATGTACACAATGGAATTTTACTCAGCCATTAAAAAAACTCAATTACAGAGCCGGGCGTGGTGGCGCACGCTTGTAATCCCCGCGCTTGGGAGGCAGAGACAGGAGGATCGCGCAGGTTCGAAGCCAGCCGCGCGCGCTGGCTTATGAGACCCTGTTTCCAAATAAAAAAGTATAAAAAATAGGTCTGGGAGTGTAGCCCGGAAGTAGAAGGGCTTCCAGGAACCCCAGTACCAACAAAAAAAAAAAAAAAAAAAAAAAAAAAAAAAAAAAAAACTCAATTACATCATTTTCAGGGAAATGGATGAAACTGGAGGACATTATGCTAAATGAGATTAGTCAGTCACAAAAAATAAGAAATCAGATGCTTTCCCTAATATGTGAGAGTTAGGGAGAAATGGGTCATAAGAGGAACTCAAGATGAAAAAGGAAAACCTATAGAGGAGCAAACAAGGCAACCTAAAGGAGGAGAAAGGAGGGGGGAAGAGGAAAATCTCTAAAGACACAATGTACTTAAACATATCAAATTCAACCACCAAGCCAAGCAGGGAAAGGAGGGATGGGGAGGGAATGGGGTGGGAATTGGGTAGGGGTTAAATCAGTGATGTGTACATGTATGTACACACAAGTTTTTTTTACCCCAATATGATGTATGAATATAATGCACCAATAAAAATTTTAAAAAAATCCGTAGAGAGGAGTAAATTCAAATGTTAAAAAGATTTATTTTTAAAATAATACTAAATTAATTTCAACTGGAAAATGACTCTCTCTCCTTGTAAAACCAAAGCTGATAGAATTTTTTTACACTGAAAGATACAGATTATAGACAGATTATGCACACACACACACACACACACACACACACACACAGAATATTCCTCTGGTGAACAGAAAATTACTATAATATGAAAATTACTGCAATATTATCATATTCAAGTATGTTGTAAACAATTATCTAACATCCTAAATGGAGCTGCTGGATAATATATGTTAATCTTGGTAAATGTCCTCATTTCAATTCAAAGAAAAACATAAACAATAAAGGTACCTCACAGTGCAGAAAAGAAGATCTTCAGGTTTAAGCACCATTTAAGCCAAGCACTTGTACAGATTATGTTTTACCTGTTTCTGAACCTTTATTATTTCCTGCTGTAGTGCCTGAATGAATGGAAGTCCTTAGGTCAGTTCTGGAGTTACAGTATCCCACAATTTTGGATTCAGTTTTGGTGGATTCTCCCCTTGTTGAAAGCACATGCTTTTGACTATAATGTTGGGTGAGTAGTGTAAAGAAAGTGAGAAGGCAAAGCTAGTTCACAGGCTGTACTGTGATTTCGGTCAGTTCTTGTCATGAATGTTCATTGCTTAGCACTGGCTTGAAAGATTGAGTCCAATCCTGCCCCAGGTACAAGGAGAATGGTAGAAACACACAAGGACCAGAGTAAGAATAAAAATGCAGGAGAGAGGAGGGAAGTGATGAAGACAGAAAAACTATTAAAGCAAATAGAAGAGGTAGAAAAAGAAAAGTGAAGCAGGAAGTAACTAGGAACCTTGTCAGGGTCATGAGCAGCCAATGACGGCTGAAAACAAGAAGTCAGACAAGAGGAAACATGAAAGAGGTAACTACACAATTTAGAGAGAAAGCAGGGTAGGAGGAGAGGTGCTCCAAGAAGCAACAGGCTGCCTTCCAGTGCCTTTGATGCTGGGGGTAACCTGCACTTCAAAGGACATATGAAAACCACTGGGTATCAGCAACCCAGTGGACCTAAGAAATGTCAGGTCATCTAAACTGCATGAAATCAAAGTTCCAAGGAGAACTGGCCTTGACCTCTGTGTGCTCTGGAGGCAGCAAAAACAACAGCAAACACTCTAATCTCAGGTCGGCTGTGATGTCAATTTAGAATAGTCATAACTTCCCTGCACCTCTGTTTTCTCATCTGCAGAGCAATCTCTTAGGAATAAATATACCTGGTATGTCTTAAAAAACTGCCATTGCACAGCTCTATGGCTCTGGAAGAGGAAGACTTGATGAAATATAAACCAAGGTCATGCCTACCTTCTGGGTGAAGAAGAATCCAACTTGGGATGCTGAGAGACTATACTGGGTCTAATAATTTCACCCCTTTAGGACTGAGGGCAGGTAGTACTATAGGGTCACAGACATCAAGATAATCATTTGCTAAAAGTAAGGGTTAGAAGAAAAAAAATTCCAAAACTTCACTTTAATAGTCCTTTCTATGTACCAAGTCATCAATATAATTAATTTATGCATATTGATTTAATTTTCTTAAACAGTATCATGAAATATGCCCTCACATAAGGTAGTTAAAAATACACAACACAGTTCTAGCCAGTAAATGGTATTTACCTGTGAATCCAGTCTTGTTTACTATAGTGTATGCACTCCACAATACTGCCTCCAAAGCTTAGAAAATTAAAGCAAGAATTAATAAATGATGGCATTAAAGTAAAAAGTTTCTGCTCACCAAAGGAAAACACAAGAGTCTAAAAAGAAAGCTTACAGAATAGAAGATCTTTGCCAGATATCCCTCTAATAGAAAAGTAATATCTAAGCCAGGTGTGGTGGCGCAAACTTGGAATCCCAGCATTCAGGAGGCTGAGACTGGAGGATCGTGGTTCAAGGTCAGCCTCAGATAATTAGGCCCTTTGCAACTCAGTGAGACCCTGTTTCAAAAAATATAGACTAAAATATAGGACCGGGGGTGTACCTCAGAGGTAGAATGCCCCTGGGTTCCATCCCCAGTACCGCAAATAATAATAATAATAATAATAATAATAATAATATAATGATAATATCTAGAATATACAATTTAAAAGACTACACTAAAATAACAAATAATCCAATCAAAAAATGGGAAATTAAAGTAAAAAGACACTTCACAAAAGATATAGATGACCAAAAAAACATTAAAACATGTTCATTATCATTAGCAATCAGAGAGATGCAAATCAAAACTGCACTGAGATTCTATCTAAACCCAATGAGAATGACAATCATCAAGTCAAACAACAATAAACACTCGCAAGGATATGAGGAAATTGGAGTTCTGCTACATTGTTGGTGGGATTGCAAATTAATGCAGCAGCTATGGAGATCAGTGTGGAGATTCCTCAGAAAATTCAGACTGGATCCACCATATGATCCAGCTATACCACTACTGGGTATCCTTCCAAAGGGACTGGATCAGAAAATTACAGGAATATATGCATATCCACATTTCTAGCAGCATAATGCACAACAGACAAATTACTGAACCAACTTAG
Source organism: Muscardinus avellanarius (assembly GCF_963383645.1). NCBI lineage: Eukaryota > Metazoa > Chordata > Mammalia > Rodentia > Gliridae > Muscardinus > Muscardinus avellanarius. The sequence continues at coordinate 91,365,326 of NC_137797.1, forward strand.
ATAACCATTAACAGATGGATGGATTGCAAAAATATGAGATATATACACAATAGATAATGTCATTTGCAGGAAAATGAATGGACCTGGAGAACATTGTATTAATTAAGATTAGCTAATCACAGAAAGTGAAGGGTCACTTTTCTTTTCCATTTGCAGAAGCTAGGGAGTGATCAGGATACTAGAGTGACTTCAGATAATAGAGGAGAAACTCCAGTGGAGCAAGGGAGGTGGTCTAGGGGAAGGGGATGAGAGATGGAGGATCAATAAAAGAAACACTTCCACTGACATTATGTGCATATGAGAGAATGCCAACCTCAATCTCAATAGCCTATCTGGGGAAGTGTGAGGATGGGGAGAGAGCTGAGGGCAATCAACCAAGTTCTACGTGCATGCATGTCAGTAGCAACATAATTTACAATATGATGTGAGAGTATAAGTGCACCAATAAAAGTATATAAAAATACTGCCTCCAGGTAAGACTCCACAGTTCCAAAGCTAAACTGTTAAAACCTTGTTTCTTGCCCTTCTCTCCCCAAGAATGATTTCAGCTACTGCTCCCTAAATTCTACATCTGTAACAAGGGAATAAGATCACTTTCATAGCTGCTATTTTTAATCTGAATGCATTAATTCATTTCCTAAGCTACTGAGTCTTTTAAAATGTTTTAAACTACTAAGTTTTTATCAACTTTTCATTTAAATATCATCTATACCTTCAAACATTTTCATTCAAAACTGATTAAAATGCCTTCTCTATTTTTATTCCAAGTTGAAAAAGATGTGGAGCATCAAATCGTTCAACATATAAATCATTTTAATAGTTCTTAAAAACTGGACACATCTCAAAAGCAGTATCCAGTACTTTCATTTTCATACACACAAAATCAATCATGCTTCAAATAGTGCTGACAAGTTAAAACACTAACAACAACAACAAAGATCCTTCAGAGAAGGACCAGAGACTCATTCTGACTGAGGTTTAGCCTTTGCTTCGGTGACTGATTTAGAAGAAGCAGTGGTGTCATTCAGCATACCTGTCTCATTCCACCTCCAAGAGAAAGGGACCAGCAATGAAAAAACATATTAACATTATAACTGGTGATCACATAATTTATCACTCAAGACAAAGGTCCTATTATACCAGAACAACAGGAGTGAACCAGGATTAGCTAAGTCAGCACATATATTCACTCTTTAATATTCCTCTTCCCTCTTTAAATTTTATTTATATGTGGAACATATTGAAAATGGTCTACATTTAGACTGTACTTGGTGCCCTCTCCCACTCCATTCCCCTCCCCCTCCCAAGAATGAGTGTCCAGGTTGACCATGCTATATTCAAACTTTTACACATATTCGGATGTAGCTCCTCCATTAATCAACCTCAGCTCTCCTCTCTTTTAATAAAACTGAGCATCTTCTCACACTGCCCACAAAAGGACCCATCTACTGCTTGTTTTCTACTGGGCATAATTTATGTTTATAAGATATTATGCTAATAATGTCTCTCAACTCCTCAAATACTATGTTTATATGCTGCTTATTAAAGCAGATAGTATAATATGCTTGATTCTCAAAATAAAAACTTTTAAAAAAATTTATCTTTAAAGGTTCATTAAATTGAAATAGCTCATCCCATGAATCTTTTCTCAGAGTAAATTTGAATTGTTCTTGTAGCATGACTATCTCAACACTCTTTCCCCTTTGATGTAAAAATTTTAAATTGGGCATTTATGACTACTGCCTTTGCCATGTTCAGACCTGCTTGGAAGCTGGCTGAGTCTACTCAGATAAGAAATCCTCTCTTGCAGGTCTCAAAACCTAGTACTACCCTACCTCACTAGATAATAGGAAAATACTATTACAACTGTAAAACACTGAAGTGTTTCACTTGGCCAATAAAGTACTTTGGTGTTTTTAAAGACAGAAGGCACCCTAATATTTCAGATATAATTCTCTGAAAAAACCTGAAGATCTTCCAAAAACAGATACACCTCCATATCTTAGGGGGAATAATCAGCTGGAGCTGGGTGGGGGACCTCATCTCCTTAAGATGTACACTCTAACTTGCCACAGTCCTAACCACTCATCCTGTACACTCTAAAGCACTTCACCCAATTGCAAACTCTGCCAAAAAGCACTTGAATATAATAGCTCACCTGAGCACATGCATGCATGCGTGTGTGTGTGTGTGTGTGTGTGTGTGTTTATTTATTTATTTATTTATTTATTTATTTATTTATTTAGAGAAAGAGAGGGGGGCAGGGAGAGAGAGGGGGAGGGAGCGCTAATCTCAATTTCTAGTTTCTAGTCTTGGAGTTATTAAAACTGGAGCCTCCACACCATACAAAGTCAGTCTATTGGTTAAAAGTCTGGTCCTGTTTTACCTGCAAATTCTCTCCTCTCTGCTTTCTCTTCATTTACTGGTGTTATTAAGAACCACCTCTCCTCCCATGAGCTCAGTTATGTTTCTGTAGTTTTAAAAATCTCTTCTAGGCCGGGCGTGATGGCGCACGCTTGTAATCCCCGCGCTTGGGAGGTGGAGACAAGAGGATCCTTCAGGTTTGAAGCCAGTCACACTGGCTTAAGAGACCCAGTTTCCAAATAAAAAGTATAAAATAGGCCTGGGAGTGTAGCCCGGAGGTAGAAGGGCTTCCAGGAACCTCAGTACCACCAAAAATTAAATAAATAAATAAATAAATAAATAAATAAATAAATAAATAAATCTCCTAGCCTATTATTTGTAAAAAAAAAAGTAAATGTACTGTGAAAAGTTGGGAAGAGTAAACAAAAATGTGGATAAAAGACCTAGCAGAGTTCTGTACATCTCACATTTACTCACTGCAATGTTCTAACTTTTAAGTCAACAAACTTGGAAATAAAACCAATAGTGAGCCAGCATGATAAAACAACTTGGTGTTATGGAATTCATATTGAGTTTAAAAAGTTGGAAGACAAAATTTTACTTCATAAAGAAGAAAAAAATAAGCTCAGCTGGAGGGGAGTCACTCAGAAGGAAGCTGCACGATCCCTAGTTCTCCTCTGCTGACTTCCCCTTTCTCTGCATTTGAGCAACAATTTCCCAAGGTGCCTTTGATGAAAGCACAGAAATGATTATGGCGGATGATCTTTTGCCACACCATGTAGAAAGCATAATAGTTACTGCACTTACTTTTTAAAATTTTTTTTAAAACTAAAGATAATGACCATTTGTTGTACATATATATGTACCTTTTTCTTAATACAGATTATGTCAGGAACCTTCAATCTTCCTTCTCTAAAGAGAATATATAATTATGAGTAGAGCATAATAGCCCACCTGGCCAACCACAAGTTCTCATTTATGGGTTAAGTAACTTGTTAAAGATAAACCCAGCAGAGACTTTGAAAGATATCTTATATTTGCTTTGATTGGTTTTTAGTCATGGGAGGGAATACTTACAAAATCTGATAAAAACAGAAAGAAGTAACAGGAAGAAACAGACCTAAGGATGAAATCCAGCTTCCTGTACACTTAATTTTAAACCAATATTCTGAAATTTACCACCGTGAACTTAAATTTAATGGACAATCTTTCCAGGGTTGGTTTTTTTTTAACTCCTCTTTCCTTTCCTCAACAATAAAAACTAGCCACTGCCTCCCCCCTCGACTTACTTCCACCAGAGTTAACTAAGATTCTCTGGTACTGAGGATTCATCTCTCTCCCCATAAAAAACCGCCAGCATGAGCCGGGCGTGGTGGAGCACACTTGTAATCCCAGCATTTGGGAGGCTGAGACCTGAGGATCACAGTTCGGGGACAGCCTCAGCTACTTAGTGAGGCCCTTCGCAACTCAGTGAGACCCTGTTTCAAAATAAAAAAAAATAGGGCAGGGGGTATGGCTTGGAGGTCAAATGCCTCTGGGTTCCATCCCCAGACCGGCAAAAAAAAAAAAAAAAAAAAGGAAAAAAAAAAGAAAAAGAAAACCGCCAGCATGAATTTAGTTAAAACCAAAAGTGGCAAAACTGTCCTTGAGTTAAAATACTATCTTCCACCTCTTATCACTTTGAAAATAAAATAATAAGTAAATTATCCTATTTCTCAGTTTTCACAGAGGTAAAATGAAAAATTAATGTGTGTGTGTGTGTGTGTGCACGCACACACACACACACACACACACACACACCCAACCAGATGTGGTGGTGGACACCTGTAATGCCAGTATTTGAAGTATTTGGAAAGCTGAGACTAGAGGGTGGCAGGTTTGAGGCCAGTGCATAGTAACTTAGAGAGAACCTGTTTCAAAGCAAAAAACTAAAAAGGCCTTATAGTAGAATATTTCTGGGTTCAATCCTCAGCACCATTAGAAAATGGTAAAAAAAAAAACAAAACCCTGACTTTCTGCAGTTGCCATGAGCTTTAAATGGATTAATACATGTAAAGAACTTGGGCCCTGCACATCAAGCACTTAAATTATCATCAGTGAAATCATTATTATTGTTTAAAAAGTGAGTCTCCAATATCCCACACCTCTCGAAGCTTACCTCACATTCCTGTGGAGTTCAGCAATGATCTCCTGGTAATAAAGAGCAATTCCTTTATGTTTTAAATTTAAAATCCTACGTATATGGATACAAAAATGGAGAGATACCAATGAAAAATATCCTCCACAGGGGGGAAAAAACTAAAGAAATGCTAACAAGAGAAATAATACAAAGGAATCAAATTTATAAAAAGGATCTTAACTCATAAAAGTTATGAGTTAACTGGAAGCATCTTGTGTAGAGAATGAAACATAAGAGTGGAAAATTACACATATTTTATCTTTGAGGATGGTTCTAGATAATCACTACATATAGGTTAAATTAAAACTAAAATTTAGAAATGGAACGTGTGTGTGCATAACACTGTCTCACATTTAGTCCATAGGTTGAATTTTATATTTAACCACCAAACTGCATCTACCACACATATGACGGTGTAAACATCTACACAGAGCATTCACCAGACTATAGTTTATTTACGTGTTTGGATGGATGAACGGGGGTGGCAGGCAGGGGAGTAGATGTCAAAAACTTAGCCTTAATTCAGTTATAAAAATACCTTCACATTTTTAGCCCTCATTTCTTTTTAGCATAGACAGACTACATCTAAGATTCACCTAGGCTTTGGGCCATATAAGGATGATCTATATGCAAATATGCACTAGACAGATATAGTACAAACATGCCCTAGACATGCTGCATTAACATGGAAATACATGACATCAGCACAAAACCACTTCCCACTTTTTGTTAAGACCATTCTATAATCAAATTAATGTGTCTGTTAACAAACACACTTCTCTACTTTATTAAAATACACAAATTATGTAAGTCAACAGCATAGACATATTTTTAATAACTTACTTTTACAGCTACAAAAACAGCCTGTAATACTCTGTGATCTGTTTTTAGATTAAGTCATAAATCTGATGGTACTAGGAGCCACACACTGTCCAGGGTGGGAGCCAGAGAGCTCTGAAGAGAAAGCCCATAAGCAGTTATTTCAAATCCTTTCAGGACATTTTGCTCATTAGCCTACTGGATAGATTTTCTTTGGTGAAATCATGAACTTGCTAATTCATATGATGATTTTTAGAAATGGGCTCACACTGGTGACATTAAGTGGATGTCAAAAGCTTAGCCTTAATTCAGTTATAAAAACTTTTTACATCTGTGAGCTTGCTAAAATGTTTTAGAGTCATTCCCACCCCTATATGAACAAAGTGTGACAATCTGACGGTGTCTGTGCCCCTGATGGCAACTAGAAGTCCAAGAATCTTTCCTCTGTCATGGTATTATGCCTGCTGAGTAAATGTTTTTTGAAAGATGTCAGAAGAACTAAAAACACAAAGATGTGAGTTATCACTTAGTCTATCAAACAGTTGTCCCCACTGTTTTGTGCTACTTGTTAGTGAATGTTTATTGAAAAATGATCTTCATGTCGCTTTTGTCTAAAATTTACTTATTATAATCTGTTAATGAGGTGATAAGAGCTGGTAACCCTCACCAGCTTTATACTTCTTTGGTGGATACCATGATATAATGATATACAAAGAAGAAGAAAACAAAACACCTAGGAGTTGGGTATGAACCAGATTTACTATGGAAGTATAGTTTCGGTCCCTGTTATATTACAGAATGTACACTCTTCCTATGACTTGGAGCACATCAATATTAGCTAATTACACATAGCACACATATAATTAATAATATTAGAATAAAGATAGGAATGAGGCAATGCAGAGCTTTCATGACTGTTACTCCAAGTACTCTAATTCTTAGGTAAAATTGGCCACTCTGACTTACAGGATAAGGGTGTGAAAGTTAAGTCTAGTCCTAATTATTTAGCAGCTTAAAAATAACTTGTCTTCAGAATTAAACAGTGTTCCAAATTGGCTCCCTATATCAGAAGCTCAGAAGCATCTACACATTCAACTAGATTCTATTGTACAGTGTTAGAAGAGCTTCATCTTTACTTCCATGAAAGGTCTGGAACTTACTATCATTAGTATATGCCATTAAATTTCACTTGCTCAATGTACATAAGCAAGTAAATAGAAGGGCCAAGCTGAGGGCCTGTAGCAGGACTCAACTAAGAATTTGATGAAGGAGAGTCACAAGCCCTACTGCACCATTCTACCACCGACCAGGTGATTTTTTCCACTCCTATTCTGCTGACAACAAAAATGGCACAATGACCTATCAAGAGTTTCCTGATGTCAGCCAGGCAAGGTGCCCCATGCTTGTAATCCTAGCATTTGGGAGGATGAGACAGGAGGATCGCAGTTCAAAGCCAACCTCCGCTACTTAGTGAGGCCCTCTGCAACTTAGTGAGACCCTGTTTCAAAATAAAAAGTTTAAGGGGGGGGGGCAGGGAGTATAGTTTGGAGATAGAATGCCCCTAGGTTCAATCCCCAGTAACACACACACACACACACACACACACACAGAGTTTCATGGTGTCAGTACCACCATGTCTTTATGGAATTTAACAGGATATATGATGTCAGTGATCCTCAGTTATAAAAGCCAGTTTCTTTGCCCCTGCTGTTGCTGCCTTACAACCTAGCTGCTCTCAATAATAATTTTTTAAAAGGCTTTGTTACTTTTGGCAAAATCAAAGAGTATATTTTGTAAAATAATATTCTGTTTTTTTAAAATTGGGGATTGAACCCAGAATATTCTACCTCTGATTAACACCCCCAGCCTTATTTTATTTTTTATTTTGAAACAGGGACTCATTAAGTTGTGGAGGGACTCAGTTGCTGAGGCTGGTCAAAACCTTTGATCCTAGCCAGGTATGGTGGTGCACGCTTATAATCCCAGCATTTGGGAGGCTGAGACAGGAGAATCGCGGTTCACGGACAGCCTCAGGTACTTAGTGAGGCCCTATGCAACTTAGTGAGACCCTGTTTCAAAATAAAGAATAAAAAAATAGGGCTGGGTGTGTAGCTCAGAGGTAGAATGCCCCTGGGTTCTATCCCTAGTACCAAAACAAATAAACAAACAAACAACCTGTGATCTTCCTGTCTCAGCCTCCCAAGTACTGGGATTACAAGAATGTGCCACTGCACCCAACTAGGATTTTCAATTTTTTGTCATATAAGTATTTTAATTTGTGCACTTAACTTGGCAAAGTCACACTGCCAACTAAAACAGTACACATTTAACTTGTTAGACTGCTTAATACCTGAAAGGTGAAAAATAATTTTTTCACTTGCTAAGTATATGAGATCAAGAATATAAACTGCAGCTGGGCATAGTGGTGCACACTTGTAATCCCAGTATTTGGGAGGCTGAGACAGGAGGATTGCACAGGTTCAAAGCCAGCCTCAGCTACTTAGTGAGGTTCTCAGCAACTTAGACCCTGTTTCCAAATAAAATATAAAATAGGTCTGAGGGTATAGCCTGGAGGTTGAAAGACTGTGGGTTCTATCCCCAGTACCACACACACACAACACAAAAAAAAGAACAAAAACTAATGATTTGGGTTGATTTTCCCAGAAAACAAGCAAGCAAACAAGTTATCACTTGCATAAAAGAGATTTTACTTAGAAGATAGGCTGTTAGTGAAACAGGAATAATAAATAATAAGGTGGTTATGGACAAATTCCCATATAAGCCTTATAAGCCAGTTTTTCTCAGAAATAGCCACAGATATAGCCCATTATCTCAGCCATCTTAAAATATTTAAGTCACTGCACAATAGGAATGAATTAGTGTAAACAACTTGCTAATGTCAAAAAAACATGGCTGGCCTGATGTGTTCAATCACTGGTAGTAAGTCAGAACCACACATGTGTTAGGCTACTTTGTAATGATGTAAAGGAAGGACCCCAAGCAGAGTCCTAAAGATGCTGCTCCTTATCTCATCTCACACTCACTGATGAATGATGTTTGACTATCCACTAAGGCTTTCTGAGCTAATTTCCCTAATTATACATTTCCAGGCTCGATTATTTCCAATGACTGATAAAAGTCATATTAGATATAAACAAAAAATGGCTAAAAAATTAGTGCTCTGAAAAAACTAAGTAAAAACCAACACTCGAGGGAATAAACTGTGGACTAGGAAAGCACCCTACAAGAGTAGACCAAAATGACAATTTTTTTTGTAATACGTACAAAACCAGGAAAGTTCCATTCATGTTGTATCAAGATTTGTATAACATAGTGAGTGGGTTTGCTCTGAACACAGCAGATGAAGCTGGAGACAGGCCAACTGGTCCAAGGAGGAGAGACCAGCGAGACTTGTTCCTAAAAACCCACTGCTTGGAATGCAGTCCACCTACCTGACAGCAGCACATACGAGCCTCCACACCTGGTCCCAGCCACTCTATTCCCAGCAATATATTTCATACTAAAGGACTTCCAGACACTATACTACCTCCCAAATGTACTCCACACATCTATGCTCCTGGGTGAGCCTTCACCATGGCCTCAGGCTATGGTGGCCTCTTCCCAGCTTCCCTTATTACCTCTTGCCCAACTTTATATCACTGCTCCCAAAGTATATTTCTTTTAGTCCTTTGGTCCTTGAACAGTATATACAATCCTCTAAATAGCTATCTCTTCTTCCCATAATTATAAGTAACGAGTCCTTCCCTTCTTATTGAATTTATCTTTATTTCTATAACAGAGCTGTGGGGTGTGTGTGTGTGTGCATGTGTGTGTGTGTGTGTGTGTGTGTGTGTGTGTGTGCAGACTGAATCCACAGCCTATTGCATGCTAAGCAGCTCTACCACTAAGCAAACACACCTAGCCCAGGGCTTTTAAAAATGCAGTTTGTGCTTTGCTAGACTATAAGATTCTTAAAAGGCGGAGGCTATTCTCTTATATTTGTTACATGAACCACTACAAGTATAGTTCCTTCAAAATAACATGCAAGGTATCTCAATACAGTTTACTAGAAGACACTGAGCAATGCTCCAAAGCCTAGTTCCTTCTAAAGCAATTCCAACATTTATCACTGTAAAATCTAAGCAACCAGAAATCTTAATTTGAAACAAAGAAAAAAAGCCAAACAAATAAAACCCTATAGTTCTCACAACCAAGCTTGCTATCCACAAAAACTAAGCATACTCTAGGCCACAGTGATATCCTTTACCCTAAAGGACAGAAATTTTGCTTCACCTCCTCCAGTCAATTGGGCACATCTTACTTTAATGATACCAAAACTATCTGTAGTTCTCCATGGACTGAATTCCTTTTATAACTTATGCCTTTATGCTTGCTGTTCTACTTGTATAGTGACTTCACAAAAAAATGTGCCTTTCCACCCTCAAGTCCTAGCTCAAGAGTAAACTTTCCTCTTAAACACCCCCTGATCTCCTCAGGCAGCCTTAGGAACATCTTTATACAAGTGTTCACTTTCATCCCCACCCACAGAACCCACTTCTCCATTTTATCCATTAGCATACTCTCAAGACTGCTTTTCTAAATGTGTGGCCACTCATTCTACCAAAGTATCAGGAAGAAAAGACTGGTTCTTTTTCATTTCCAGCTCACAAGTACTCAATAAATACTGTCTGGAAGAATGAATAAATGATGCCATTCCGCACTGGGCCAGGGTTGTGGGCTCATCCACCACACCACAGTGTTTGGAAGAGGCAGCCAAGCTCACAGTGCATTTCCAGCAGTTTTCACTGCACCTGAGTACTCTCCTCATAGACACAAGGCTACTAAGGATTCCAAGCTTGCCAATTTGGCCCTATTCAGTTGGAAGGATCTAAAATAGTTAAAACTGTACTGAGAAAAATCAGGATTTCTAAACATTCAGTTTTACACTAGGTAAATCTGGGACTGCCTTATAATTAATTTGGGCTTAGAGTACTGCTGAGTGCTTTCCAGGACAGTGTTAGATTGAGAAAACATATTATTAAAATAGTAAGTAAGCTGGGCGTTGTGGCGCACGCTTGTAATCCCCGCGCTTGGGAGGCGGAGACAGGAGGATCGCGCAGGTTCGAAGCCAGCCTCGCTGGCTTAAGAGACCCTGCTTCCAAATATATAAAAGTATAAAATATGTCTGGGAGTGTAGCCCGGAGGTAGAAGGGTTTCCAGGAATCCCAGTACCACAAACATAAAATAGTAAGTAGTAAAAGTTCCCTATTTTGCAGATTTTGTGGGCTAGACTAAAATCTTAATTCATCCTCCCCCCCTCTCTCCCTCCCTCTCTTAGGATAAATATGTTTGAAAGAAGACATTCCTAATCATTGTGGTCCTCCATGAGGCTCACACTTTAACTCCAAGGCTTCCTCCAAACATAGCATTCTCTTTGTGGCTTAGCCTCTTGGTGTTTCTCCCCTCTCTACCACTTGGTCAGGCTTTTCTCTTCTTTACCTTCTGTTTCTGTTTTTATCTCCCCCATTTGCATATCAGGAGACAATAATTTAATATCCACCCAAGTTAAACATAATAAATCTTCTGGGGGAATACTGCACACTACATTTACATATGTGCTCCAATTTCAGCTGGCCCTCAGCACTACCAAGACCTCCCTTCCTTCCCCTGTAGGGGCTGCTTGCCTCCAAACTTCTGTTTTGCTTACATCCCAACCTTGAAGCCACATGTGTTTACTTTCAGATAATGACTTTCCCTCACTTCATAGAGAAGTGTGTGCCACTGCATGTGGGTTCTGTCTTAGTCCATCTGGACTGCTATAACAAATGCTATAACATGGGTAGCTTATAAGCAACGCATTCCTCATGGTTCTGGAGGCCAAGAAATCTATGATCAAGGTACCAGCAGATTAGATGTTTGGGGAGGGCCTACTTTTCAGTTCACAGAGGCAGTTTCTAGCTGTGTCCTCACAGGGCAGAAGACACTAGCTACTTCTTTTTTTTTTTTTAATAAAAGATTAATATCTTTCATGAGGGCTCTGGCTTTGTGACCTAATCATCTCCCAAAGACTCTACTTTGGGGGCTTAGGATTTCAACATAGGATTTTAGAGGGAACACAAACATTCAGACCATAGCAGACTACCTCCCTGAGGAGGTACCTTTCTAACTCCAACTTTAAAAATGAAGTTCAGACTTCCAGGAAGATGCAGTCTGAGAAAAGCAGTGTTTACGAGTCCCGCTAACAACTGATCTCTATTACCACAAAATCAGTACTTTTCATAGCCAGAAAACACCATCAGCAGAGAAATAAAAACTGTAACTACAAGGGAAAGAGAAAAAGAAGGCTAGAAGAACAACCAGAGACCAGAAAACAAACCAGCCTGAATTGTGGCAGCAGAGCCGCACAGGCGCCATCTTGCAGCACCAGGCTCCAGAGAAGAAAGGGACTCAGAACAGAGCTCAAAACCAGAAAAGAAATACGCCAGACTCACAGCCGAGGGCGCAACAGCAGCGCCATATTGCCAGCAGCAGTGGTGAGTTCACCGTGGCTGTGACAGCTCCAGATCAGTGCACTCAACAACCCACCAGGCTCCAGAGAAGAAAGGTAAACAAGGAGCTGAAGTGACCAGCTGCGGATCATTCGGGTGTAATTCAGCAGTTTTTTCAGCGCAAAGAATGTCTAAAACTCCCAGGGGCCAAGCTCATCACGCCCTCCAGGGACTCAGAACGGAGCTCAAAACCAGAAAACAAATACGCCAACCTCATGCCTGCCAAGGATGTAGTAGCAGTGCCATATTGCCAGAAGCAGCGGCGAGTTCACCACGCCCGCAACAGCTCCAGATCAGCGAACTCAATAACGGTAAGTGAAATTGCGGCCCCTAAAGGAGATATCCCAGTACTGCACCAGCAGGGACTTGCGCAGCTTTGATAATCTCCCTGGGTCTGAGATTTTGCAGTCCAAGCCAGTGAAGGAGTAACAGTGGCAGAGACACCATACACTAGTCACAGCTCCCCCTGGGAAAACACCCAGCTTGTTACCTCCATGGTCTCACACAGCCTCGATTAACGCCCTGGGTCTGAAACCTTGTGATATAACCCAATAAAGGAGTAGTGGTGACTGAGATTACCACAGACTTGAGATACAGATCACCCTAAGTGAAGTCGTAGTGACCTGGGGAAGAAACCAGAGAAGGCACAAACTTCTGAAATCATGGGAGAGAGGAATAACAATGGAGCAATGAACACCCACAACCCCACAACATCAGAACCTGATAACACAGAAATTCAGAGATCTCCAGAAGATCAAATCAGGAATATAACTGTAGAAATAATACAACCTTTGAAAAGAATTTAGACAGAGATTAAAAAGAAATAAAAGATGCAATCACTGAAGTAAAGGCCTCAATTCAAAGTATAAACAATCGATTAGATCACATGGAGAATAAAATCTCGCTCCTAGAAGATGATCACACCAGAAACGAACACATAGTTTATAATTTAGAAAAAAATCCGACAGCAGGAATTTGACATTGAAAAAATATGAGCCCATTTTAAGAGAGCTAACCTAAGAATAATTGGAATAGAGGAGGGAAAAGAAGGTGAAACCAAAGGGATCAATAATCTCTTCAAAGAAGTAATAGCAGAAAATTTTCCAAACATAGAGCAAGAGGTCGATACACCAGTTCAGGAAACTTATAGAAATCCCTTTAGACAGGATCAGAGAAGAGGTTCCCAATGCAACATAACTGTCAAAATGACCAATGTGGAAGCCAAGGAGAGAATCTTAAAGGCAACAAAAACAAAATGGACAAGTGACATTCAGAGGCAAATGAATTAGAATCACTTCAGACTTCCCAAACCAAGTCATGAAAGCCAGAATGGCTTAGAGTAACATATTCCAAACTCTGAAAATAAACAACTTTCAGCCAAAAATTTTCCACCCAGCAAAACTTTCTATCAAATTAGATGGGGAAATAAGAAGCTTCCATGACAAACAAACTGAAGGAATTTATGTCTTCAAAACCAGTGCTAGAGAAAATACTCAAGGAGATTCACTACAAAGAAAAAATAGGTAATACACACCAGAACCAAAGAAACAAGATTTTCCATCCAGCAGACAACTAAACAAAGAAGAATAAACAGTATTTCAGAAAAAAAAAAAATCTTAACATGTTAGGAATTAAAAATGATCTCTCTATAATCACACTGAATATAAATGGCTTCAACTCCCCAATAAAAAGACATGAAGTGGCAAAATGAATTAAAAACCAGAATCCATCCATCTGCTGCTTACAAGAAACACACCTTACACGTAAAGATAGGAACAAACTCAAGGTAAGGGAGCAAGGTAATCCATGCTAATGAAACTCGAAGACAAGCAGGAGTAGCAACTATGATATCAGACAAGTTAGACTTCAAACCCAAACTTATTAGAAGAGACAAAGAAGGTCATATTTTGCAGGTAAAAGTAATAATCCTGTAAGAGAAAATAACAATAAACAACATACATGCCCCAAACATAGGTGCAGCTACTTTCGTAATTCAAACTCTTTGTGACAAGAAGTCACACATAAATCCCCATACAATAATACTGAGAGACTTCAACACACCTCTCACAACATTAGACAGATCTTCCAGACAAAAGGTCAGTAAAGATGCCTCAGAACTAAAGAACACCATTAATCAAATGGACCTGTTGGACACATATAGAATATTTCACCCATCTACAGCAGAGTTTATATTTTTCTCAGCTGCTCATGGAACCTTCTCCATAATAGATCACATCCTGGGACACAAAATGAGCACTAGCAAATTCAAAAAATGTTGCATACTTCCCTGTGTCATTTCAGACCATAATGGAATGAAACTAGAAATCAACTATAAGAAGACCCAGAGAAACAAAATCAACATTTAGAGACCGAAAACCACACTTCTGAATGAAGAATGAGTCATAGACGATTTAAGAAATAAAATCAAGAAATTTCTAGAAACAAATGAAAATAAAGATATAACATATCAAACCCTCTGGGACACTTTGAAGGCAGTATTAAGAGGAAAATTTATGCCACTGGGTGCTCACATAAGAAAAACAGAAAATCTTCAAATAAATAACCTAATGACACACCTCAAAGCCCTTGAAAAGCAAGAACAATAAAACCCCAAAGCTAGTAGAAGACAGGAAATTATTAAAATTAGAGCAGAAATTAATGAAATAGAGAATAAAAAATACAGAAAATCAACAAAACCAAAAGCTAGTTTCTTGAAAAAATTAACAAGATAGATAAACCACTAGCCAACCTAACTAAAAAACAGAAATAATCAACCCAAATTATGAAGATAAGAGATGAAAAGGGAGACATTACTACTTAGAGTGTAGAAATCCAGAGGATTATCAGAAACTACTTTGAAAAACTATACTCCAACAAAATGGAAAATCTGGAGGAAATCGACAACTTCCTAGATAAATACAACCTTCCTAAACTGAGTCAAGAAGATATAGAACACTCAAACCAACCAATGACAATCAAAGAGATTGAAACAGCAATAAAGAGCTTACCATCAAAGAAAAGCCCAGGACCAGATGGTTTCCCAAGTGAATTCTACAAAACCTTTATAGAAGAGCTAACCCCAATACTACTCAAACTATTTCACGAAATAGAAAAATCCGGGACTCTCCCAAATACATTCTATGAAGCCAACATCACACTAATACCCAAACCAAATAAAGACAGTTCAAGGAAGGAAAACTACAGGCCTATATCTCTGATGAACTTGGATGCAAAACTATTCAACAAAATACTAACAACACGCATTCAAAACCACATAAAATCATACACCGTGATCAGGGAGGGTTCATCCCAGGGATGCAAGGCTGGTTCAATATACAAAAATCAATCCATGTAATTCATCATACAAACAGAATCAAAGACAAAAATCACATGATCATTTCAATAGACGTGGAAAAAGCATTTGATAAAATCCAACATCCATTTATGATAAAAAAAAACTGCAGAGAATTATATCTCAACATCATTAAGGCAATCTACAATAGGCCCACCGCCTACATCATATTAAATGGGGAAAAACTTCAAGAATTCTCCCTAAAAACAGGAATGAAACAAGGATGTCCACCATCACCACTTTTCTTCAATATAGTACTGGAGACTCTAGCCAGAGCAATAAGGCAAGAAAAGGAAATCAAAGGAGTACAAATAGGAAAAGAAGAACTCAAACTTTCACTATTTGCAGATGACATGATACTATATTTAGAAAACCCAACAAACTCAACCAAAAGGCTTATAGAACTGATCAACAAATTCAGCAAAGTGTCTGGATACAAAATCAATCTTAAAAAATCAGAAGCTTTCCTGTACACCAACCATAAAGCCACTGAAATAGAAATTCAGAAAACACTTCTACTCAGGATCTCCCACAAAAAAATAAAATACTTAGGAATAAACTTAACCAAGGAGGTAAAAGATCTCTACAAAGAAAATTATAAAACATTGAAAAAAGAAATCAAAGAAGATCTTAGAAAATGGAAAGATTGTCCATGTTCATGGATTGGCAGAATAAATATTATTACATGGCCATCTTTCCAAAAGTAATCTACAGATTTAACGCAATGCCCTTAAACTACCAAGATCAATCCTCACAGACATAGAAAAATCAGTCCTTAAATTTATTTGGAATAACAAAAAGCCAAGAATAGCCAAAGTAGTTCTCAGCAACAAAAACCATGCAGGAGGAATCACAATACCTGACTTTAAACTATACTACAAAGCCATTGTAATAAATACAGCATGGTACTGGCACAAAAACAGATACATAGACCAATGGAGCAGAATAGAAGACCCAGAAACAAGTCCACACACTTTCAGCCAATTGATTTTTGACAAAGAGGCCAAAAACATACACTGGAATAAAAAGATAGCCTGTTCAACAAATGGTGTTGGCAAAACTGGTTAACCATATGCAGAAAAATGAAAACTAATCCCACTTTCTCACCCTGCACAAGAGTCGATTCAAGATGGATCAATGACTTGGAAATCAAACCAGAGACCTTGAAGCTCCTTGAAGAGGGCATAGGTCCAACACTGCAACACATAGGAGCAGATAAAAACTTTCTCAACAAGACCCCAAAGGCATAACAAATTAAAAGGCGAATAAATACGTGGGATTGCATGAAACTGAAGAACTTCTGTTCAGCAAAGGAAACTATCAAGAACCTCAATCAAGAGCCAACAGAATGGGAGAAGATTTTTGCCTCCTACTCTCCGATAGAGGAGTAATATCAGAATACACAGAGAACTCAAGAAACTCAACACTAAAAAAACAAAGCATCCAATAACAAAATGGGCAAACGAACTAAATAGACACTTCACAAAAGAAGAAATTCAAATGGCCAATAAATGCATGAAAAAATGTTCGACATCACTGGCAATCAGAGAGATGCAAATCAAAACTACCCTGAGATTTCACCTAACTCCAACTAGAATGGCAATCATTCAAACCACAAACAACAACAGATGATGGCAAGGATGTGGAGAAGTAGGAACTCTATAACATTGTTGATGGGATTGCAAATTAGTGCAACCACTTTGGAAAACAGTATGAAGAATCCTCAGAAGAATGGGACAAATACTCGATTTGATCCAGTAAATACCACCCAAAAGATAGTAAACCAAACTACCAAACTAATGCATGTGTATCTATGTTCATAGCTGCACAATTCACCATAGCCAAACTATGGAACCAGCCAAGATGTCCATCAACAGATGAATGGATTACAAAACTGTGGGAAAACAATGGAGTTTTACTCAGCCATTAAAAAAAAAAAACTCAAATACATCATTTTCAGGGAAAAGGATGGAACTGGAGGTCATTATGCTAAGAGAGATTAGTCAGTCACAAAAAATAAGAAATCAGATGCTTTCAAACTAAGCTAAGGAGAAATGGGTCATAGGAGGAACTCTGGATGAAAAAGGAAATCCTATAGAGGAGCAAACAAGACAACCTAAATGAGGGGATGGGAGGGGGAAAGAAGGAAATTCTCTAAAACACACAACATACTTAAACATATCAAAGTCAACCACTAAGCCAAGCAAGGGAAGGAGGAATGGGGAGGGAATGGGATGAGAATTGGGTAGGGGTTCAATCGGTGATGTGTACATGTATGTACACACAAGTTTTTTACCCCAATATGATGTATGAATATAATGCACCAATAAAAAAATAAAAATAAAAATAAAATAAAATGGGGTCTTTAAGAACTGGTCAAAAAAATAATAATAAATGCATGAATGATATTCCATTCTAGTCTGCCTCACTAGCCATTTGTATTCTTAGGTATCGTGGTGGGATGCTGGTGGACATGATGAGAGAGGGGCCGAGAAGATATCTTTAACAATGCTAATGACGCGCATTTCTCTCTTTTAGGTTGGCTGGCATTCTCCCTTGAGTGTGTATTTCTTGCTTTCCTAAATAAATCTATGTCTCTGAAAAAAATAAATAAAATAAAATGAAGTTCAGATTTCAGTCTGGTAGATTGTCTCACAGACTCACTACCTCAAATTAATCTTCACCATCAGTAAGATACCACTGCACCCAAAAGACCAATGGATGAGCAAAACTAGGACCAAAGGGATTGAAGGACGTGTCTACAGTCCTATAGCTACTAAATGACAAAACTGATATAATCTGGGTCTCCTGGCTGTGCGTTCACACTGTGCATGGTATCACATCTGCTTCACTACAGCTCTAATTTGTTTTTTCCCCTCATATGTCCTATGGTCTAACCAAATTGGTGAACTGAACCTACCTAAGCACCCAAATAAACTTGCCTTCGCCTCTTTTAAAAAAGGAATGCTAAGCTTGTGGTGTAGCTCAGTGATGAAGTGTGCATTTAGCATTTATGAAGCCCTGGGTTCAACCTCAGCATTGAAAACAAAACTAAAAACAAGCCCCTCCCCTCCAAATCCCCTAAGTGCTATGTTTTCATGACTATAAAGAACATGTTCATTATAGAAAATTTTGGAAAATATAAGATGAAATAGTAAAATTAAAAGTTATCCATAGAAAATACAAATGAATACACATGATATGAATGAATCAAACAAACTCTAGTGTGGGAAATCAGACACAAGAAAGTGCATTGTACGATGTCTTTTATCTAAAAGAAAAAACAGCTAAAACTATGGAATGCCACTGGGTATAATGGACACACCTGTAATCCCAGTACTTGGGAGGCTGAGACAGGAGGATCACAGGTTCCAGGCCAGCCTCAGCAACTTAGCAAGATCCTATTTCAAAATAAAAAATAAAACAGGTCTGGGGGCTCTAGATCATAGGTAGCATATTCCTGAATTAATTTCCAGTACCTCTTCCAAATTTAAAAATTATAAAAACTATAAGCACTCTTGTAATCCCAGCAGTTGGGAGATGAGACAGGAGGATCACAGGTTCGCAGCCAGCCTCAGCAACTTAGCGAGACCCTCTGCAACTTAGTGAGACCCTGTTTCAAAATAAAAAATAAAATCAGTCTGGAGTATAGATCAGAGTTAGAATGTCCCTGAGGTCAATCCCCAGCACTACCAAAAAAAAAAAAAAAAAAAAAAAAAAAAACTTAGAAAAAAAATATGGAACGTCACTAGAAGTTAGAGGCACGGGACCTATAGGGACGTTGATAACATTCTCTTTCTTGATTGAACACTTACTGCATGGTTATGTTCACTGTGTAAATTTTAATGAGCCATATATTTCTACGTATGTACACACTTCTGCACAGGCAATGCTTGTGCGCGCGCGCGCACACACACACACACACACACACACACACACACACAACATATTTGAAGCCAGAAACAAGGTTATATTGTGGTGTGTTTTCATTCTGGTGCTGTTTTTTTATTTTTGGTATTACCTTTTAAAATTAAAAAATTATGATATTGTATTATTTTGTATTCTCATATTTCACTTAACAAAAGCATAAGCATTTACTCAATTAATATAAATTCTTCAGATATTTTTAATGTTTATATACCAGTCTATCTGGTAGTCTATCTGGTAGCTATTTGTACCACAATTTACTTAAGCAGTGCCTTGATATCAGTTAAGTGTTTCCAATGTTTTATTATATTGTTGTAAAAAATACTCTTACCCTTTCAGATTTTTTTTGCCACTCTCTCCTCTTACTCTGCCGCCTTGTATAGTTATATAGTACAACATTATGTAATTATTTATAGACTTACCATATCCTTATTGCTCAATAATAAGCTTCCCCCAAATCAAACCAAATCACTCCCCATATCCCCCAGAACCTGAACATGCTTAGGTACTATTTGTTAAGTGTTTTCAGACACAGAGTAAAACCTCCATTCCTACCAATCCAGATTTCAGTATTACTTTAGTTGTCCATGTACCATCACTGTTTTAGTCTGTTGTGTTCTAAACTCTTTGTTTAGTCTACACAGCTAAATCTTCAGTCTGTTTACTGTGGTTCTGCTTGCAGGTATAAATACTAGATGACACAGTGAATTCATTCAATAACTGGTTATGCCACGCTCTGAGAATCAGACAAGTGCCTGGCATTAAAGAGCTTGGAGTCGGTGGATAAATACGGATTCTGCGTTTAAGAAGACACACAGTCTAACAAGGAAGGTAACATGAAATAAATATGGAATGCTCACTTCGGGCTTTCAGATCCCAACTGTACAGATGGGAAGAGATACCAGTCCCAGAGCCAAACTCGAAAAACTCAATTTGGCTGGGTGCCTTCATGTTTATTATTCTGTAAATGTGTGGGTCTGCTGTATTTTAAATGTTTTGCAGTGTTTTACAAATATTATTAACTTATATCTGACAATGCAAAATCAGTGTTTTTCGTTGTTCTTCTTGTTGTTGTTGTTGCTTTGTGGCACTGGGAATGGAACCCAGAGGCATTCTACCTCAAGTACACCCCAACTCTATTTTTTATTCTTTATTTTGAAATTCACTGAGTTGCAAAGGCCTCACAAAGTAGCTGAGGCTGGCTGTGAACACCGATACTCCTGTCTCAGCCTCCCAAAAGCTGGGATTACAAATGTGCGCCACCATGCCTGGCTACAGTGCTTTTTGAAAGAGCTAATCACACACACACATACACACACACACACACACACACACACTAAAACACAAGAGAGCTAATAAAAATAGATGAATGGTGAAAAATAGTTTTTCATTTTCTTTCTTCCTCTCAATCTTTCTTTCTGTTTCTGTCTTTGTGTCTTTTGCATACAGAATGAGGCTGGGACAACCCTGAGGGCCAAGGATGAATGCTAGCAGTAATGATGAACTAGAATACAGAAGAAGCAGCTTCTGAAGTTTGTTCCATGTAAATGTGCAACAAGATGATCAGAGCCAAAGGAGGAAACCTGGCCCAGTGTTAGTTCAGAAGGCCAGGAAATTGTCCAACCCTCCAGACATGGACAGAGCCGAGAAGAAGGTTGAGTATAGCCAGGGCTGAGTCTACCAAATCTACAAATCAAGAGGTAAGGAGTGAATTTGGACATCAAGGGCTACTGAGGGATTCCCCAGGGTCCCCAAAAATCATGAAGGAGCCACCACCTCAAGAGATGATGACAAAGTTGCTCCACTTAAGGAAAAAATGCCCATAGAACATCCAGCAGCCAGGGCATAACTGGTTATAAAGCCTCAAAGAACCAACTTAAGCTCCTTGAACTACATCAGGGGACTATTGGGCTTAAAGTCCTCTTACTCACTTTGAACTTGTGAACAAATGAGCCTAAGAGCCCCCTCAAAAGCCACCTGCTTGAAGTGAGAGCTTCTAAAATTACAGTGCCCCGGAAGAGACATTTCAACACAGAGGGAGCTAGTCCCAATGGAAGTATTGCAAGAAGCTTGATTATACTAAGGCTGGAAAGTCACTCCTGACTGTGGCAGTGAAGAAGTGAAGTGGTGTTCATGGCTGGAAACACTTCTAAGAACTGGTACCTGGCAGGGAGGTGAGGCAGCAGAAGCAATGGGCACATACACCTTGAGACTGGGAACCGCTAGAAGGAGTGGCAGGCGGTCTCTACACACTGAGATTGTTTCCAAGCTGAGGGTGAGGAGCCTAGGGGAGGTGAGCCCGGATTGGGTAGAGAGAGGAACACGATGGACAAAGGCCTTGGAGATGGCCGACCCCAAAGTGTGTGGGATGAGAAGAACCTTTTGTGTTAAGGAGCAACCTCCCCCCATGACCTGAAGTGACAATGCTCTAACTCTGGTGCTCCTCACAACCCTTGGTCTGGACAGACTGTGGAGGGGTCAGTGCCTGTCCTTGCCAAAGAGCACCAAGGCCTGTCTGGACTCCCAGTTCACACAGAACAAATGAACAGGTGGCACCCACTGGAGTTGGGGGAGGGGAATGGCACTGACTCTCACTGTGAAGCTTGATATGCATTCACTGGGACATACATAAACGCCCTTATTTCAAAATAACACCTAGTGATAAATTAGTTTCCCAATTTAAAGATTATTAACTGAAGCCAGGTATGCTAGCACACACCTGTAATCCCAATACCTGGGAGGCTGAGACAGGGTATTACAGGCTTGAAGACAATCTCAGCAATACAGAGACTCTTGGCAACCTAGCAAGACTGTTTCAAAAATAAAAAGTAAAAAGGCCTGGGGGTGTAACTCAGAGGTAGGATACCCCTGAGTTCAATCCCCAGTACCAAAACTAACTAAATAAATAAGAAGACAATTATGAAGTGGATGTTGCGTACATCTCATAACTTCTCTGGTTACCCAGGCTTTAAACTTCAGCGATCACTACTTCTAATACATACTAGATATTACTTGATAAGGTACAATATCAATACAACTGATAAAACTAGAAAACATAAAATGAAGGGGTAATGTAAGTTGGGAGATTATCTAAAAAGTAAACAGTGAAACAACTCAAAAACAGGAAGTAACAAAAAGCACTTGAAATTAAAGGGGCAAAATGTGCAATGCACCCCCCACAACTTTATTCCTATAATAGCACAGAAAGAAAAAGGAACTAAGGGAGAAGGAATGTGAGAGTGGGCAAGACTTCCATATAGGGTATAGCAAGAAAACCAAAAATTTTATTGAATACAACAGAAGCACATTATCAAGAATTAGATTTAGTTGATTTTCATTTACACTGTTATTATATTATGAATGTCAATTGATGTAATAAAAAGATGTGACAATGGATTTTAGAGAAAGTAACAATAATAATTCAGTACAGAAAAATTCTCTTTAGTAGCACTGGAACAACTGATTTCTGTATGCAGAAAATGAACTTTGATCCATAACTCAAATGAACACAATACCTTTAAAAAGAAACACATAGAGCACAGATCTAAATCGAAAACCTAACACTACAAATTTTTTGAAGAAAACAGGACAAAATCTTTGATACTTGAATTGGATAAAGTTTCTTAAATACCACACCAAAAGCACAATCTATAGAACAGTAAATTCATAAGTTGAGCTTATCAAAACTTAAAACTCCTATACTGCCTAGCATGGTAGCACACGCTTGTAATCTCAGTACTTGGGAGGCTAAGACAGGAGAATCACAGGTTTGTGGTCAGCCTCAGCTACTTAGGCCCTCTGCCACTTAGTGAGACCCCATTTCAAAATAAAAAATAGGGCTGGGGGTGTAGCTCTGAGGTAGAATACCCCTAGTTCAATCCCCAGTTCCACAAATAAGTATATAAATAAAACTTCTATTCTTCAAAAGTCACCCATAAGAGAGTGAAATGACTAGCTACAAACTGGGAGAAGCTCTCTGCCAAATATAAACTTGATAAATGGTACATAATTAAAGTATGCAAGAACTCATGCAGTTCATTCATAAGAAAACATTCAACCTAATAAAAACATGGGCAAAACACTTGAACAGAAATGTCACCAAAGAAAATATAAAAACAGAATATATAAAAAGATGTTCAACTTTATCGGTCATTAGACAAATGCAAATTAAAAGTATAGTGGATACCACAAATAACTAAAACTAGAATGCTAATTATACCAAATATTGGCAACGAAAGAAAAATAACTAGATATTTACATACTGCTGTTAAAAATGTGAAATGGACCAGGTGTGGTGGCACGTGCCTGTAATCGCAGTACTTGGGAAGCTGAGACAGGAAGACTGCAGGTTTAAGGCCAACCTTCACGGCTTAGAGACCCTCAGGAATTTAGTGAGACCCTGTTTCAAAATTTAAAAATACAAAGGGCTGGGGTATAGCTCAGAGTAGAACACACCTCGGTCAATTCCCAGTGCGCCCCAAGTTAAATGGCACAGTCAGCTTGGAAATAAATTGGCAAGTTCTTTAAAAGCTAAGCATACACCTCCCACGGGTCTAGTCATTCTTCTCCTTAGTATTTAGCCAAGATAAATCCAAGTTTATGTGCATATAAAGACTGTAAGCTAGTATTCACAACAGCACAACAGCTCTATTTGTAACAGTCAAAATTAAGAGACAACCCCTAAGTCTTTTAATAAATTAAAATATAAACAAGCTGCTACATATTTATAAAATTACTACTCAGCTACAAAAAGGAATAAGCTACTGTTACATACATCAACCAATGAGTTACCGGATAATTTTTCTCAGTTGAATGAAGCCAGACCAAAAAAGATATATTTTTCAATTAATCTCAAGTTCTCAAGTTTTCATTAATCTCAAGTTCTAGAAAATGTAAGATACTCTATGGTAAGAGAAAACAAAGCAGCAGTTTTAAGGAAGTAGGGTGGATGAAAAGGAGGAAAGTTACAAAGGAGAATAAGAAAACTGGTGGAGGTGACAGGTATGCTCATGGCCGTGGTGCTGATTTCACATGCATCTGTAGGTAAAAGTTTGCAAATTACACAGCGAACTGTGTAGTCTACTGCATGTCAACTACATCCCAATAAAACTGCTTTTAAAAGAAGGTAGGGAAGTCACTGTATAATTTTTTAAAAAAAGGAAAATAAAGTACAAATAAACTATTTAAGGCTTTCTGACATGTCATGCATTAGAACCTCTTGTAGAAATAGCAGACTTTACCTTAAACATTATATTCTCAACATATATCTCGATGGTATTTCTACTGTAGTTTTACAGAATGTAAATGTATTCTAGTATTTTAAGCAAAATAAATAAAATTTCCAACTTTTCTGACTAACATCTTCCATTAAGTGAACTCTAGTTTTCTTAACATGCGTACTTACATTTGGAAGAATAATTTAATTTTATGTGACTTTCCAATAATAAAATCGCTGTAAGCACAAACATGATTTAGCACTCAGAAGTGAATGACAGTTAACAAGAATGACAAAATATATCACACATATGAATAAAACCTAGTGGAAAATGATGACAATTCTCCTCTTGCTCCAACCTACACTTATAATCTGGTTTATTTTCAAAACAAAGAGTTAAACATATGCTACTGAACAAGAAAATGCTTTCCTTAATGCTTTGAACTTGGATAGCCTTGAAGTTAATTAGAATGAGCTCTGAGCTATATATGAAAGTGACCCTAAGAAACTGCCCAGCCAGGCATGGTGGTGCATGGTGGTGCATGCTGGTGATCCCAGCATTTGGCAGGCTGAGACGGGAGGATCTTAGTGCCCAGACAGCCTCAGCTATTTAGGCCCTTTGCAACTCAGTGAAACCCTGTTTCAACATAAAGAATAAAAAATAGGGCTGGGGGTGTAGCTTGGGGGTAGAATGTCCCTGGGTTCCAGTACCAAAAAAATAAAAAAATAAAAAACTCTGCCCAAAATAAGCCTTCTAAATCCTATAGCAAGGCTGTGAAATAAATAAGTAATAAATACTATTGGTGTTAAGAAGCTCCAGGCAATTTGTTCAAGGTCACCTGGGTAACCAGTAGGCATATATACATGAGGGATAACACATAACAAGGGTTCTCAACCATAACTTCCTTCCACAGATGTCCTAGAGGCACAGAAATCCTACACAAGGTAAATCATGTGGTGTGTCCCTCTCCAACCACCCTCCAGATATTTTTATACAGGTAAAACTAGGTTTAAGCTGGACATGTTGGCACACGCCTGCAATCCTAGTACTTGGAAGGCTGAGACAGGAGGATCACAGGTTTGAGGACAGCCTCAGCAATTCTGTCACCAAGTGAGAAACCATTTCCAAATAAAAAGATAAAACAGGGCTGGGGGTGTACCCCAGAAGTAGAATGCCCCTAGGTTCAATCCCAAGTAACAGACACACACACACACACACACACACACACACACACACCCATTATGTTTAAATAAACATGAAGGTCAGGTAAAGGGTCTGGCTAAAAGAAGCATGTCTCTATCTTCCTGGAACGAAAATGAGTGGGGAAATGAGGAAATAAGTAGAATAATTTCCTTGAGTGAAGAAAATGTATGAAAGTATAAGCTTCCTTTTTATGACTACGATGAGGTAAACAACACACTGCTCTATTGAAAGTGCACCCAGCACAGGGCTGACAGACGGCAGGGATTCAAAACTGTGGCTGCCCTCCTTCCTGCTCGCCCAGCCCAAAGGTGCCAAGGCTGGAGAAAGCTGGGTCCAGACCACTTAGAGGTATCACAGTTTGGGAAAACCTAGTGGTTGAACACAGAGAAATAAGTTCTGAAGATAGCAGAACGAATTCTAACACCTCCTGTACACTTAGAAATTGATAAGGAACAAATCTAGAAAACTAGATTACTTATACTCAAAAGGTGTGAAGTGATACCTCTGAGGGAAAACTATAGTCCTAAAAAACAAGTCGTAAGAAAATGAAAAAGCCAGGTGTGGTGGCGCACGCTTGTAATCCCAGCCTTGGGAGGCTGAGACAGGAGGATCACATAGGTTCAAAGCCAGCCTCAGCTACTTAGTGAGGCTCTCAGCAATTTAGTGAGACCCTGTGACAGGTCCAGCCCGTCAGCGGTGGGGCTGAGAAGGAAAGTGAGTGCCGAGGGCCCGAACAGAAACACACGAGCCGGGAGTCGAGTTAAGCAGGATCTCGTTTATTTTTCTCAGGCAACCCAATTTAAAGCAAATAACCGCAAGGGGGATTTCCAATAGGAAACTATTCTAAACTATCATGCTAAAGATCACTCTTGCATGCGCAAAGCACGTAACTTGTAGCCAATCATTATACAATTCATGAGGGGTTCACGAGCACGGAAGCATTATATGAGCCAATAAGGCTCAACATTACCAAATTGGGCTAGCGGGGGCAAGGGGAGTAGTTACATTCTCCATATCTGCTCGGCGCTACATGTAGCTGATTCATCGGAAGTTCTGTCAGGCGGTTGTGCAGACCCCAACAACCCTGTTTCCAAATAAACTATAAAATAGGTCTGGGAGTATGGCCCGGAGGTAGAAAAGCCCCAGGGTTCCACCCCCAGTACCACCAAAAAAGAAAGAAAAAAGAAAAATGCAAAGATTATGTAAGAAGCAGAAAAGACAGCATCAATAATCAAGATACAAGTACCTCAGAGTAACAGAACATGAAACTTAACATTTTGTAAAGAGCAAACTCATGACAAAAGTACTTGAACAAAGCTTTAAGCCTTCCTTGGCCCTGGAAGGTCATGAGACTTTTTTGGCCAAAGCAAGGAATGCTGTAGTTAAGAGAGAAGAAAAAAAAATTCGCCACCTCTAGGTGGCTCCCGTTTTCAAACACTACTGCTCTCCCTTGGCTGTCTGGTTAAGCTTGGTCTACTGATGCACATCACATCAACATCTGGACAGTACCAAGCATCCTTAGCATTTCAACTCTCATTTTTCTACCGAAGTCTTTCCAAACTCCCTTTGAAGTGTGGCACTGAGCAGCTGGCAGCAACTAACTGCTCTGCCCTCATGTGACACTGTATAAAATAGTAAGGCATAGTAAGATTTTTTTTCTTTCAATCCTGTGCTGATGAGAAATGCATAATTATCTTAATGATGAACTTAGAAAAAGGGTTATCTACAACAGAAAATCACAAGGGTAACACGAATTAAAAGGTGTCTCGATTTATTGCTAACTAAGAATTTTCCACAGAGCCTGTACACATTAACTTTACCTGATACCTGCAAAAGCTGTTTCATGTAATTCAAAAATTCAACCAGCAAAGAAGCAGCATGGGAGACACTCAGTTTGGTTATTTTCTGCCATTAAAAGCAAATTTAACAGTTATAAAGAAGGCAATTAAAATACAAATACAAAACTGGTATTACTATTTTACTCATTATATCAGCAAATATTTTTTGAACAGTTACTATACATGCCAGACACTGGTGAGTAAACCGGGCATTATCACTGCACTTGAGGGCAAGAGAATGTTATCAAACAGTAAAATAATATATAACTATAAATTATAATGAATATCAAGAAGGAAAAGGTGATTATACTATGAGGGAGAAAATAAGAGCCCTCATTTACATAACAAAGGTTGCCCTTTCAGAGAAGAGTTTTAAACGAAAGGCTATTTGAGCTGCACCCAAAACATGAAATCCCCTAAAGAGATGATGGTCCTAAAAGAGTGAGACCAGCCACGGGCACAACAGCTCTACAGCAAGTCGGCTGCAGAAGTGGCCAAAATGCTGGCAAGAGATCTAGGTGAAGGTGCAGGGATCAAATTATGCAAGACCTTGAAGGCATGTTAAAGATTCTGTATCTTACCCCAAGAATAAACATGCTTCCCGGGAGCCCTGCAGGCTTAAGAACAGCAAGAGACTCCCCCAACCCCAGGCTGCTGGTAGCAAAACAGATTGGCAGGGGTATAAGGTGTGGGCAGGATGCCACTGAATCTGAGAGAGGTAACATAGTACAGGCTGCAAATTGGACTGGTTTGAAAGAGATTTCACAGGAAAATGGACAGGACTTTGTAGTAAACTTGTCTGGAAGTTTACTTGTCTGATAAAACAGAAAAGAAATGAGAGACTTGTTGGATGGATGAGATGCAAAATAGAGGAGGAGTAGTTTGAACATCTGTCTGATCATAAGCTCAGCTCCATAGAAGTCTGAGGCTCTGCCATTTATGGATAGCTAAGATACGTCAGGCACTGTATCAGGTGATATGCTCATCACAGTATTGTTTTAGGTAGGAGCATTCCTTTGCTTGTTTGCTTGTTTTTGTGGTACTGGGGATTGAACCCAGGGACATTCTACCTCTGAGCTTCAACCCCAGCACTATTTTATTTATTTTTATTGTGAAACAGCTCACTAAGTTGCTGAAGCTGGCCTCAAACCTGTGACCCTCCTGTCCCAGCTCCCACACATTAGAATTACAGGCATGTGCCACCACATCCGGCTCGAGTATCTCCATCTTCCAGAGCACAAATGTAGATCACAGAGGTTGAGGAGCATGGCCAAGCTTACATAGTTTGGAAAAATGACAAAGTCTCAACTGCCACCCAAGTCTGTCTGGCTGACTGCAGGGTATTCTTTCCACCATATAGAATACTAGAAAACTATCTCTACATTTTGAATTTTTAAATCTATTTAGGGTGAGAGCAAGCTATCCAAGGTCACATTTATAAGCATGATATTTCCCTATCCTAATCCCATCCCCACTCCACTTCTACTTACAAAGAGTTTTGCAATGTTTTGAACACACTAGCAAGGTGTTCCGGACCCTAACATTTTACAATAACTAGCAAAGCCATTATGCCAAGAATTAACCATGATGTAAGGAGCAACAATATCCTGCATCAAACAATAGTTTCACTCCCAGTCATTACATACACCAACACAGAATAGTGATTGAGTTAGAAACCTTGCAGAACTAACCATTTTTCAAAATGCAAGGCATTCATGTAAAACAACTGATATAAACCACCCAGCACAGAAGGTTGCAAAAGCCAAGCACAAGAGATTCAGATTAAAAAGTCACAACTTCAAAACATAAAAGTAAATTAAAAGCAAAGACTAATAACAACACCCATGTACGATTTTAAATCTCAATTTCCAAATATCTCAATCAAATGCCAAACTCAGGAAACATGCACCCCCAAAATGACTTAAATACCCTCTCGTCTCTGTTAACTGCTTTTCCCTGCTGCACAATGACACTTCTATAAACTGAAATGCCTTTCCCATCTCACAGTCCCATGATTTGCTCTCTCTAGGGGCTCTCTAATGTCCCCCAGAGCTACTGAAGCCTAGAAATAAGGCTTGATCAATGAACCCACGAAGAATTCAATGCATTATAGCCAACTGTGTCTATTATGGAAAGCACCATCTTGAGACACTTAAAAGGAGGGGGGATATGAGAGGAGATTTTCCAAAAGGTTAATTCATCTACATTACAAGTTATATTTTGTTGCACCTGATCCTTCGCTAGAATGATCATCAAATTATGTCAGCTTTGTTAAAGTGGGGTAAGGTCCTATGTAATTTTGGCTTCTGCCGAGATCCCCACGGAAATAAATACAATTAAAAGTACCATTAACATGTCTACTAAAAAAAAAAACACACAAACCAATACCCACACTGGTAGTGCTATGTCCTGCATCCTGATTCGTGTCTCCATCCGCACCTCTCCCTGCGGAGAGCTGGCTGGCATTCACTACTGCCTCACCAAGGCAAAGGACACGACGTTGAAAATTCATTAAGAAAGCTTTCCATTTTCTGTTCCTTCATAACATGATCGCAACTCCCAGCAACCATAAGATGAAAGAATTAAAGAAAAAGACAAAAACTTTCTGGGCCAGGAAACGTGGACGGAAAAGCAGAGGTCTATACATAAATTTAAAGATGTTTACCTGAGACAAAATAGATCTAATGAGAAATTGCCGAGCCACGATATACTGGAAAATTCCTAAATGTTCATCCCTCCTGTCGCCAGGCTGGAGGAAAATTTTTTAAAATGCAATTCGTTGATATACGGACAGGGCAAACCTGACAGGTTTAAGTCGGCTCAGAAACATGCCCTGCATCTATTTCCATTCTCAATGCCTGAAGATCGGGGGCAATACTGATCTACAATTACACCCCAAGATCACGCCGCTCAAGGTGCCAGCTGATGCTCGGGAAAGTAGTGGTTCAGCAACACCAGGCGGCTCTCGGGTGCTAAAACAACAACGCAGCACTCGACCAAGAGCCCAGGCTTCGCTTCAAAACGCGGCTGTCCTCGGACCCGCGTCCAAAGCTCGGGTCCCTTCGAGAGGAATCTTATCGGGCTCTCCGCGATTTGCCGTCCCAAAGTTTCCAGCCTGCAGAACGGAATCCCTGAGCAAGTGCCCTCTCGGGGACCTCCCTCCTCCTCGGAGGGGTGACAAGGGGGACGCAGCACGGCCACGCTGCTTTCGAACAATATTTTAAAAACCTATACCCCAATCGCCCCCCACCTCGAGGAGGACTGGAGCGTCCGCCAACCGCCGCCCCGCAGCCGAGCATCGATTTCCATCTGGAGGAGGGCGAGAAGACGACTCAAAGCAGCCGGACCGCGGTCCCCTCCCGCGCCGGCGGCCTCCCCCGCGGGCCGGGGCGCCGTCTCCCCGCGGCGGTGCGGGCCGCCCGGCAGGGGTCGCGGCCCCGGGAAAGTTGGTACTCACTCAGTTTGGCAAGTGCGCCGCCGGCGGGCGGGCGGGCGGGCGGGAGCAGGCGGCGGCGGCGCACGCCCTCGGCGCTCCGGCGGCCGGGACTCCGCGCCGGGGAGGGCGGACGCCGCGGCGAGGCGGCGAGGCGGCGAGGCGCGCTCCCGGGCCGCGAGCGCGCTCCCGCGGCCGGCGCCTGGGCGGGGGGCGGCGGCAGAGAGCGCGGCTCCGCCCTGCGCCCGCCCCGGCTGCGCGAGGAGCGGGCGCTCGGGTTACAGCCGCCGCCGCCGCCGCCCGGACCGCGGGTAACGGAACTGGCGCTGCGCTGCATTGTGGGAGCGCCCGCCCCCGAGGCCGGAGGCCACGCCCCCGCCGACTGGCCCCGCCCCCGCGCAGACCCCGGCCCCGCCCCGCCCCGCGGACGCCCTCGCCCGCCCCGAGGGTGCGCGGCTTTTTCCACAGACCCGGAAAAAAAAAAAAAAACGAAAAAAGAATAAAAAGACTGCTTTTCATCTGGAGTAGCTGTGATTCAGCGTCCTGCCCCCACCCCCTTAGCAGCAGGCAGGAGAGATGGGGGAAATCTGCCAGTGAATCAGATGTGAGTAACACAGGTTTGGGAAGGGCCGGTCTCATCTCAGACTCCGAAAATGCTCCCCCACCACCACCCTGGCCTTTAAATGTAGCCCCATGATCACCGGAGGAAATCAGTACTTACAGCTGGAAACGCACACGTGTGTGCTGTTTTCGCTCTTCGCTGTTTTCTTTTTTCTTCTTTTTAATCTCATGCAATTACTCTAGCCACCGGACAGAATTCAGTCTTGGGCCCAGGCTTGTGCTCACACATGCCCATAACTCAGCAACAGCTATTAATTTGAAGGGAGATGGGGTACAGATAACGTGAGAATCAAGAAAGCTTCCCAATTAGAAAATGCCCCCCCCATTTAATTCCAAGGCACTCGCTTTTTATCATCAAAACAATGATATTAAATTTGAGGCATAACATGTTCCAGCTCATCTGTCTCCGGACCTGTTTTGAGTTTAGTTTTTTCTTTTTCGACTTTTCTTTCTCTTGCTTGTTGACCTTTCGCTACTCCACAGCTCCTTTGTTCTACTTTACAGATGGAGCAAACATTTGGAGCATTTGGGGAGAAGAGTTCTTTAAGGTCCAAAAGCAGAACCTCGGGTGATGACTTCAAGGTGAACCTATAGGGCCCGGCCCTCCCTCACTTCACTAGAAGAATTGTGTAGCTTTACGTAAATGTGTCGTAGCCTCTTGTTCCCTTGTCAGCCTTTCACTCCACTGAGTCAGCCACTGCCTGGTTGCCAAATCTACTGGAAAAACATAATCCCTATCTTGTTCTGTTCTTTGCGGCATTTGCTGATGTTTTCCTCCTCCGTCTTAGAGCTTCCTCCATTCTTTTTCTCTAACAGTTATTCCTATTTTGCGGAGATCTTAAAACAGGGCAAGAAACCAACCTGGTGGCACGTGTCTAATCCCAGTACTTGGGAGGCTGAGAAAGAAGGATTGCAGGTTTGAGGACAGTCTCAATAACCTAGCAAAACCCTGTTTTAAAAAATATATTTAAGAAGGGCTGCAGGTATAGCAGCCTGCAGGTAGAATGCCCCTGGATTCGATTCGATCCCCAGCACTACAAAAAAAAAAAAAAAAAAAAGACAGGGATGAGTCCTGAGCGCTAACCAACAGGACTGTAGGTATTTTTAAACCAGGATTCAAGGTAGTTGGACCATAATTTAATTTCTGTAGGTTACCAGGAGAAATGTCATCTCAGTTTTATCACACATCTAGAGGTGAACAAGTTCACTGGCTCATGGCAACCAACCCTCATGTGACCAGCATTTAACAGGATTAAATTTACTGTGATCCAATTAACCATGCCCACTGTTTAGGAAAAGCCGTTCCTAAGATCCAGGCACACCAAGGCAAGGTTGGCTCCAAACCACACTATGCCTTACTAGTGTCTGCCAAAATCAGTGAATTTGCCTCCACCAGTACTGGATAAACAAAAACAACTCTTCCCTTCTTCAGCCTAGTTAGTTGCATTCTTCTGTGTGTAGTGTAATTTAAACTTTCTTAGCTATAATCGGTCCCTGTTAAGCTTTCCTGAGATCACACAAAATACCCTGCCTGGGATTCGTAAACAACTCTTCTTTCCGGTTTCCAATTGTATTCTGGGAAAAGCACCCAACTTAAATAGGTGTTAATACACTTCAACCCATGTGACATAATCAGATTTGATTTTTAAGAAAACAACTTGAGAGCTTGGATTCATAAAAGAGATGAATCCAGAGGGAGAGAGGCTCCTGTGGAGATCAGAGGGAAAGAACTGGAGGCAGCAGCACCTGGACATGATTTGGCAAGCATGGGTCTTTTCCTATTTGCACTATAACCAATGACCACAACTTAGTGGCTTGAAACAAGACTTTATTATTTTACAGTCCTGAAGATCAGAAACCTAAAAATCAAGGTGTGAGATACCTAGAGAGGTTGGAGGAAATATCCATTTCCTTGCCTATCCCTGCTTCTAGACCACCTATATTCCTTGGCATGCATAGCTGCTGCTTCTGTTTCAGGGCCAACAGCAGAGCATCTTCTTGTCTATCTGCCTCTCTCTCTCTCTCTCTCTCTCTCTCTCTCTCTCTCTCTCTCTCTCTCTCTCTCTCCTCTACACTGCATAGTAATGGGGATCTCTTCATCTCTCTCTCTCTCTCTCTCCCAGTAGAAGTTTGTGTAGATGTCTTTTTGGCCATATATGTTACAGAATGAATTGAGTTGAATTACTTGGAGAAAGAGATGACAAGTGACCCCATTTCTTGCCAAGTCGTCCCTGGGGTTACTGGTTTGACTCTAAGACTGTTGAAGCAGTGACTCATCACCTCAACTCTGTCTATGTTCATCCATGACCCATGTAACGGAAAGCAAGTTGTTGGCACACTAAGAAAGCCTGGTTTACATCTGCAGTTCTTAGAAATCCCTTCCTCTGGATATCACTGGCAGCTCTTTTATAATGTCCAGTGGATTCATTAGGTTGGGTCTGAGAAATATGTGCCTACGGCACTATTTCCTCTGCAGGCCACCAAGGAGCAGCAACTTCTGAGATGGGCTTCTGGGAACCTAATTGTTCCATGCTAACCAAGGTCCATGGAATACTGTTGTGACTACATTCTGGGCTAGCCAAGATGTTGGCACAAGAGTCGGAATCCATCAGTGGGTCAGAATCCATCAAGGACAAAGTACTTAGAGAGCTCTTCATGAGGAAGTCCAGGGGGGACCATAGAAATGAAACTTTCTGTCATAAAAAATAGGTATGTAGTCATGGCAGAAATGAATTAGGGACTTCTGAATATAACGTAAAAGGTTCTTTACTATCTGGCCCCATCTCTCTTTATCTCACCCACTTTTTCTACTCTGTTTTTTAAGATTTATTTTTATACTGTCATTGATGCACTATAGACTCACATCAGTGTAACTCATCGTGATAGTGACATACATCCCCACAGCACTTGGTTCCACTCTGTGTTTCACCCACAATAAACTTACAACTTCTTAACCTCTCCAGTGGTCATCAGGTCCCTTGCCCCATTTCCCTGAAATTGCTTGTCTATTTGCAAACCTCTCACTATCCCCCTCAGTCTCTCTTCTCTTCTCTTCTTAAAGCCAGGAAATATGTTGTAGTCATCTACTGTGTCCCCCAAGCCACTCAGACCAGAATATCAACTGATATTATTTAAAATAGCAATGAATAAATGAGTAAGAAAATAAATTGAACAAACTAAAAATAAATTGAACAAACTAATGTTACTTATGCCCCTTTACATCCTTCTTTGCTCTTCTTCCTTCTCACATATAACCAATGAAGATTGCCATTCTTTTCTTTTTCTTTTTTCTTTTTCTTTTTTTTTTTTTTTCAGTACTTGGGATGGAACCCAGGGGCATTCTACCTCTGAGCTACACCCCCAGCCCTATTTTTTATTCTCAGCCCTATTATTTATTTTGAAACAGAGTCTCACTAAGTTGCAGATGGCCTCACTAAGTAGCTGAGGCTGTCTGCGAGCCCAGATCCTCCTGGCTCAGCCTTCCATGTACTGGGATTACAAACGTGTGCCAATACTCCCAGCTGCATTTCTTTTTTAAATTAATAACTAAGACACCGAGATTACAACAATGAACAGAACATAATCTCAACCTTCAGTGGGCTCATAGTCCATCTAAGGAAACATGCTTAAGACAAGGAAAACGAGGCAGGTAATGCTGTCTGTCCCATTCTTGTTGTCCTCTTCTTTATTAATAACACAATTCTGTGTCCAGCTAAAAAATTTTTTATTTTGTAACCTCCTTGCAGATGGGGTAACTGAGTGTAGATCAAAGGGGTATCGATGGAAGTCATTTTGTAGGACTCCTGAAAAACTTCTTTGTGTGCTGGCATGGAGAATTGGCAAAGCCAACTTGAGTCCTATTCCTGCCTGGAACATGGACGTCATAGCAGGATATATAGCAACAATCTGTGGCATTAAAACTACCCCAAAGCTCAGAGTCTTATGCTAAGAAGTATTGCAAAAAGATGAAAATAGCTATTCTCAGACCCTTGAACTACCTGCCTTTGGGTTTCTTTCTTAAGCGAGAAAACCAGCAGGTCTCTTAATGATAGCTAAACATGGTTACCAACTGATACAACAAATAATTAAACTATGATGAAGTTAGAAGCGTAAAAATTGGTATATATAAAGTTCTCTGGGAGTATATTTAAGGAAAGGATTGATTTTATCTGGGGAAAAGGATATTGGAAAGGGCTTCATATAGAAGTCAAATAATGATTAGCTATTCACTTGACTTGCAAAGAGGGGATTTTATATCTGGTATTTCAGATCATTTTTGTTTTTGGAGTAGTTGAATCAAGTGAAAAGATAAATGGTCTTAAAAGTTAAGTTTGTTTTTAGTTACACAAGTATAATATGTGGTATTAAACATAGGATTACTATGGAAACCCTTATGGTCTGCATCAGAGAGAATTTTAAGTATTAATCAAGGGAAATGTATAATAATAATTTTATATATACCTCACACTTTTCTTATTTTTGAGAAAAACAATACATTGACCCTACTTACTGCTCTTCATTCTAATGATTACTCACTTTTACAGTTTATACACGTGGGGTGTTTGAGAAATCCTAGGCCTGAATTACCATGCCTTCATTTAGCCAGCAACTAGTACTGATAAGTTTAGAAGGAAAAAAAAAAAAAAAGAATCGTTTCTCTCTCCTTGCTAATGCATGTAAGTGTTAAGCAAGTAAATATGGCATTATTCCCCATTTCTAAGGAAATCTTGTTGACATACTAAATCACTGTAATGATCTATAAATACTGTGATATGTTTGACAAATATAAAGGATCTTTTGTGTGTCTGTGTGGTATTAAGGATTGAACCCTACACCCCCAGCCCCATTTTATTTTTTAATTTTTAAATAGGGTCTCACTAAGTTTCTGAGAGCCTCAGTCAATTATTGAGGCTGGCCTCTTCTTATCTTAGCCCCCCAAGTACTGGGATTGAAGGCATGTGCCATCATGCCTAGCTATAAAGGATCTTTTAGAAACAATCAGTGGTCCTCAGATCTGTAGGAGTTTTTAAATTCTTTCCTTTTTCTTTTGTGGTACTGGGGATGGAACCCAGGGGCATTCTACCTCTGAGTGACACCCTCAGGCCTATTTTTTATTCTTTATTTTGAAACAGGGTCTCACAAGGTTACCACATACTGGCCTTGAACTCATGATCCTCCTGTCTCAGCCTCTCAAATGCTCAAATTACAAGCATGCGCCCAGCTATGATAATTTCTTTCTAAAATTAATTTTTAGTTACTAAATCATAAATAACTTCTTCAAGACCCTCCATTAATTTGATGGGGCAGAAAGATGATGAGCAGTATATTTTTTTTAAATAATAAAGCACAACAGAGAAAGAAAATAAAGCATATGCTATAAAAAGAAACCACAACTGATTATACCAAAGGTAACATAACCAAATATATTCAGAAGTAGGATTTAAAACATGATTGTGTCCTTCTTTAGATGGAAGTTATTTAAGAGGATAATCCCATGAAATTAAAAAGTCTAGATTCTTTTATTGTACGCTGGAAGAATGGATTTAGTTAGTTGAGATGAGATTAACATGGGCACACTACTAGAGCCTATTCTAGGATAAGAATATTGAGGGAAAACACTGGATGAGGTGCCAGGTGTTAGGAAACTGCATCTTTGTAACACATGCAGTAAAATCTGGTCTGTGTAGCATTCTCTCAACCTGAATGCCACTCACCAATCTCCTTACGCTTCTGCAATATTCTAACGGACCTTTATAATAATGGCCCTGGTATGACTTTTGAATCATAGGAGAAACACTAAATTATGCTCTGCTTTTCTTTGTGTATTTAATTACATTTTATTAGTTACAAACTCAGAAATCTGATCTGTTTTATAATACTGCTATATTGATGAGAGCTGCCACTGCTATGGCAGACCCTCCTGTTTCAACCTCCCAAGTACTGGATTCCAGATGTGTGCCACCACGACCCACAAGAGCCTTTTTATCAAGGGCTCATCCATCCTCAGTAACAAAGTTTACAGTTCATGGTGGGAGGAACCCCATAATAACTGATTTTAAAAGGTGATACTTTTTACTAGCATGACAAAAAATAATAACTTTGAAATAATTTAGTTATCTAGCTACATTTTTCAGAATTGTAACAAATTGCAAATAATTATATAATTTTTTGTGCGTACTGGAGATGGAACCCAGGGGCCTTCTACATCCAGGATACACCCCCAAACCTATTTTATATTTTATTTGTAAACAGGAGCTCACTAAGTTGCTGAGAGCCTCACTAAGCTGCTGAGGCTGGCTTTCAACCTGTTATCCTCCTGTCTCAGTCTCCCAAGTACTGGGATTACAAGCATGTGCCACCACACCCGGCTTCACCTAATTATAATTCATATTCTGTGGTGAGAAAAAGCTAGCTTAGAGTATGATTAAATAAATCTCCATTTGGGGCTTGATAAAATGTGTTCTGTTAGTCAGATAGCAGATAGAGGCATAGGCCTAGCATAGAAACAATTGAGTTGGTCATAGGTCTGAGTTTGGCTTGAGGATCCCATCCAGCCAGCCCTTTCACCTCACCCTTGCTTTCCCTAGAGATGCTTCTGATGTTTCTGGTGATAATAAAGGACCTCTAATACACATATTCAGCAAGCATGTGTCTCATTCGGATTCCCTGGAAGCAGAGCCTGGGATAGGGATTCTTCTTCGAGTGACTTACTGAGGGTGTGCTCTGGGAGAAGGGAAGAGAGGCAGCTTGGAGCAGGGAGGATGAAGCGAAGCGAGGGCTTGGTCTCTGCTGGAGACC
Organism: Muscardinus avellanarius; assembly: GCF_963383645.1. Taxonomy (NCBI): domain Eukaryota; kingdom Metazoa; phylum Chordata; class Mammalia; order Rodentia; family Gliridae; genus Muscardinus; species Muscardinus avellanarius. Next base: position 91,403,624 of record NC_137797.1, read on the forward strand.
AGCCTTGGCCTGATCCTGTAGGGAACTCCAGGGCAGAGTCAGTCTCCTTAAGGCAAGGAGGCTGGCCTTTTGCATCCCCATTTTCAGTCACTCCTGGTCAGTGGGTTGGTGGGACACCGGGGCAAAGAGCTTCTGTTTCCCCAGTGGAAAGGGCAAGTCTCCTAGAGCAACCAGCACTGACAGCAGCTCAGGATGTGTGTGCCAGCCCAAGAGGGGATCTATCTGACCAGGGCACTAACAGTATCCATTTCACATGGAAACACTGTCATATATTGGTGAGAGCCCCAGATCAACCCTTCATAACCATGTAACAACTTAAGGATCACATGGGAAGTACGGCAGAGGCCAGACAACATGTATGACCTTGTTTCTAAAGGGAAATATGTCCCGAGTACACCTAGTGATTCAAGGACACACCTAGGAGGGCCGAGGGAACTTGTCTTCCTTCACTTACCTTTTGTGCCACACAGTGGCAGCTGGTGGTGGCTTCTGGGACTGAGGAAAATTGGCCAGTAGGGAAGGATGTTAGGAGAATTGAAGACGGATCTAGAGTTTGGGGTGAGACAAGGGAACTGCCGGGGCAAGGTGATCTCCCAAGCATGCCTGGCAGTCCCCCACTGTTGTCCTGGAGATGAACTTGCTGCTTATCTTTTCTCTGCCAGTGTCCTTGGCTGCATCCCCGACTGTCTGTCTCCCTTGGCCTCCTCTGTAGTCCTGCTTTCCTCTCTAGAAGTCCCTCTCACCACTCTTCACCTAGTAAACATTCGTGCGTGTGTGTGTGTGTGTGTGAGTGTGTGTGCTGGGGATGGAACCCAGGGGCATTCTACCTCTGAGCTACACCTCCAGCTCAATTTTTTATTCTTTATTTTAAAACAGGGTCTTACTAAATTGTGGAGTGCCTCACTACATTAGCTGAAGCTGGCCGTGAAATCCTGGATCCTCCTTTTTCAGCCTCATCTGGCATTTTCTTTCTCTCTTTCCTTCTTTGTTTTCTTTTCTTTTCTTTTTTTCTTTCTTTTTTCTTTTTTTTTTTTTTTTTTCAGTACTGGGGATGGAATCCAGGGACATTCTACCTCCAAGCTACATGCCCAGCCCTATTTTTTAATTCTTTATTCTTAAACAGGGTCTCACTGAATGCAGAGGGCCTCACTAAGTAGATGAGGCTGTCCCCAGACTGTGATCCTCTTGTCTCAGCCTTGCAAATGCTGGGATTACAAGCATGCACCACCACACCGGGCTCCTCTGACATTTTCTAATAGCTTGACAGCTAAATATGATGGTGAATAACAGGAGGGAGAGTAGGGGGTGGTAAAGCCCTTCCCCAAGCTTACCTTTCCTAAATTGAGTCCATTAAGCCAGCCCAGCAGGGGTGCTACTAGTGGGCCTTTGGGAAAAGAAGAGGCACACAGTTGACTGACCTGCTTGTCAGGACAGTGCCTGAAGGCTCTCCTGGGAGGTGCTGGGCCAAGGCTCCCTGAGCACTGAGGAGTGGGAAAGGCAGCTGAGTTCTCTAGAGGCCAGTGCACTACCAGCAGGGACAGCCAGTGTGTGGTACCCTCCCAGCAACTGCAGGTACTTCTTCCTCCCGGGCCTTTTGCCAGCCCCAGATGCTGAGCAGGAGGACTGCAGGTTTGAAGCCAACCTTAGCAACTTAGTGAGACCCTGCTTCAAAATAAAATAAAATAAAATAAAATAAAGGGGCTAGGGGTATAGTTTAGAGGGAAAATACCCCTGGGTTCAATTCACAGTGTTAAAATAGATAAATAAATAGGAATTCCCTTTTGCTTAAGGCTGGGGTAGAAATAAATGACCCCCAGAACTACTTATATGCAAGTTATTACCACTTTGGCTGGAATTAGAAGCCCACCTCCTGAGACTGCACTCAGCTAAGTAGGGTTTGAGGGTGCCCTTCAGTGTGGTACATCAGGTGGTACATAGATACCACCAGGCACAGTGGATGGCAGGGTGAGCCAGGTAGGACACCATGGAGACTCCCAACTCATCCACCTTCCCAGGGAAACCCTTCTCTTCCCTTCCTGCTGCTCCTCAGCCTCTTAGAGATCCCAGCCTTTCTAGTGTGCGTGCATGCGTGCGTGCGTGCATGCGGGTGTGTGTGTGTGTGCACATGTATTGTGGAGTTGTAGAGGGGGCGGTGAGCCAGTGAGTTAAAGAAAAACTTTAAAAGAACTCTAAACCCATTTCCGGGAAAGACTGGAAAGTTAGTTAAGATCTTAATTCAAATCCTGGCTCTGCTTTTTACTACCTGGATGACCAAGGGCAAATTTTCTTAGCTCGCCAAACATAATTTTCTTATATATAAAAAAGTAAGGGGAAGACGGGCATGGTGGTGCACGCTTGTAATCCCCACGCTTGGGAGGCGGAGACAGGAGGATGGCGTAGGTTCGAAGCCAGCCGTACTGGCTTAAGAGACCCTGTTTCCAAATAAAAATACAAAATAGGTCTGGGAGTGTAGCCCAGAGGTAGAAGGGCTTCCAGGAACCCCAGTACCACCAAATAAATAAATAAAATTAAATAAATAAATAAATAAATAAATGGAGGTGGGATAGGCATGGTGGCCCATACCTGTAATCCCAGTACTTTGGAGACTGAGACAGGAAGATCACAATCCCAAGGCCAGCCTCAGCAATTTAGCAAGGCCGTCAGCAACTTAGCAAAACTGATTAAAAAAAAAAAATAGGGCTCTGAGCTACACCACAAAGAAATTGAGGCTGAAAGGAAATATAATATTAGTAGGACAAAAAGAGTTACTGTGAAGACCAACTGGGATAGCATGTAAAACACAGTGCTTCATATATAAGTATTATTGCCACAATAATAGCCATAATTGTTATCCAGAGACTCATAGGTAAGAAGATACTTTCATCCAAGCAAATAATTATAATTTTGTATTTCAGTATACTCTGTGCCAGACATTGTTCTAAATGCTCATGTATTAACTTCTGTAATCCTCCTAACAGCCTTATGAGGTAGATCATATTATTATACCTGCGTTAAAGATTAGAAAACCAAGACACAGAGAGATTAAGTAATTTGTGCATGATTCCATCCTTTGATCATAGCAGCTGGGATTCATACTCAGGAAGTTTGGTTTCAAAATCTATACTCTAGCCAGGCCTGGTAGCATGCCTATAATCCCACTGCTAGAGGCTCAAACAGGAGGAGCCCAGGTTTGAGGACAGCTTCAGCAAGTAGTGAGACTCTCATTAATCTAAAGAGATGCTGTTTCAAAATAAAAATTAAAAATATAGGACTGGGGTGTAGGTCAGAGGTAGAATGCCCCTGGGTTCAATCTTTAGTGCTAAAAAAAAAAAAAAAAAAACTTTACCATTGCAATATGTCAAGGTGAGGCAAAAATCAAAGATGACCAAAAATAAAGCATAGAAATGAGAACTGACACTGTTCAAGTAGAGAAGGTTGGAGTGGTGTGGAATCTCAAGCTGAGAGTTTGGGTCAGATGAGTTCCTTTCCCCAGGTGCCCAGAGTGTGCTGGGGGAGAGGGTGGAGAGTGGGGATTAGGCAGGTCCAGCGGCATCAGTGCTTCATCATGGACTGCTCACCTGCCAAACCAGGTTAGCCTGTTTTATTTTAGGATGGTTGAAAAGTTTCCAAGTCAATTTCTAAGCAATTTGGGAAAGAAGATAGATGACTATGACTAAGATAACACTGTGCATTTTAAGGGACATCCCTAGCCTTTCATGTGCTATAATACAAAGTGATTATTATATTCCTTATAATAAACAGTGAAGGGGACTCCTGCTAGCCAGCCAGGTCTTCCAGTCAAGACTGGAAAGACACCATTGTCATATCATCTTCCATCTTGCAGACATGCAGATACACAATATACTTGCCCAAGGTCACAAAGTCCATTTTTGAACTGGTACTCACCAGACCACTTTCCTCAGAGTGTAGCCTGGAGATAGAAGGGCTTCCAGGAACCACAGTACCACCAAATAAATAAATAAATAAATAAATAAATAAATAAATAAATAAGAAACATTTGAAACCAAAAGTGTTCGAGTTTGGGATGTTTTTTTTTAAATCTGAAATATTTGCATATCATGAGTTGTCTTGCAGATGGGACCCAAGTCTAAACACACAATCCATTTATTTTGTATATTCATTATATACACAAAGCCTGAGCATAATTTTAGGCAACATTTTAAAGAAATTTTGCACACAAAACAATGTTTCTTTACATTGATCCATCAAAAAATGTTACTTATGATGTGTTGTTGTTCAGAAAGCTTTAAAAGTTTCGGAGGCCTTTTAGCTTTTGGGTTTCCACCTTAGGAATGTTCATATTGTGTTAGTTTCTGAACATTGCTTTCCAAAAAAGTAGTTATCTGGTGAGCTCTATTAGTTAGCAGAGCTTTATAACAAATAAATGGACAAAGAGTTGATACACCAAGATAAAATAGCCTCCTGTCACTAGTTGCCCTTGGCCCTCAACACTGGGCTAGGGCTCACACTAAAAGGGGTCAGGACACCAAATTGCACTGAAATAAAGAGCTGAATGTTATGCCACTGGTTCTAGATGGAAGTAGATAATTAATTTACATCTGGGTAGTTTCAGAGAGTAATCTAAGAAAGGAGATCTTTTTTTTTTCCTCAGGGCAGGGATTTCTTGTTTTGTTTTTTTTTTTAATTTTAATAGTTGATATTTCCTAGGAAAGTGCTGGCTAAAACAAAAACACTATTTATTAGAATCCAAGTGTCAGAAATTAATCAAAGGAAGAGTAGCATGTCAGTCTTCCTTCTCTTATCAGAACACTAATGATTGTACTGTGGAAGTCCTTGGAGATAAGGTATCCTGCCTGACCATGCTATACAGGAGCAAATAGCAATGACCAACAAAAATAACACACACACACACACACACACACACACACACACACACACACACACACTATTACCAAGCTGGGTGTGATGGCACACTTCTATAATCCCATTACCTGGGGCTGAGACAGGTGGATCATAGGTTTGATGACAGCCTCAGCAAGTAGTGAGATTCTCATCAATCTTTTGAGATCCTGTTTGAAAATAAAAAAAAAATAAAATAAGGTTGAGGATATAGCGTGGAGGTAGAATGCCCCTGGGTTCAGTCCCTAATACCACACACACAAAAGCCAGCCGGGCCTGGTAGCACATGCCCGTAATCCCAGTACCATGGGACCATGGTGGCGCAAGCCTCTAATCCTAGCTACTGGGAAGGCTGAAGCAGCAGGATCAGAAGTTTCAGGCCAGCCTTGTAAATTTAGGGAAAACCTGTCTCAGAGTAAAACAAAAAAGAGGTCCAAGGGTATAACTAAGTGGATCAGTATCACATTTTATTTTTTTTAAAGAAGGCAAAATAAACAGAAGTTTGGGAGCTAAATCCCAGACCTAGAGAATTAATACCCAGGTCCAATGCTCTGCAGAAAAGACCCCAATGGACACCCAGTGTAGCACTGGTCAAGGCAGATGATTTTAATTACTTTATTTCCAGTAGTCTGGAGTTGGAAAAGAGAAGTGGGAGACGTTGGGCCTTGGGAGGAACGACTTGCCATGTAAATGTTTTCTTATGAGAGCTCAGGGGCTTCTTTAGGATGTATTTTAGACATCGTGTATGGCTAATATGAACGATTAGAATTCAGGTCTTTAGGTTTAACAGAAAATAGACTATAGTTGATCCTCTCATTTGTTTACATGATTAGGCAGTTATATAGGCAGAAGACAAAATGCAATGGGAGGTAAAATGAGTTTGGAACAGGTTTGAAAAACTAGGTACTGGATTATGGACAGAGTCTTGGAGTTCTTTTAAAACCTGTTTGTAAAACCTGTTCCTAATAGCCAGAGAGGTACAATGCATGAGAGGTGATAGAGTGAGTCTTTTTGTTATATAAATGACAAGTAAATTAATGCACTTTTCAGAGCTTTTTCCAGACAGCTGAGCCTGAGCAAGACCATCGTCAAAAATAATATTTGAGAGTAAAAACTACTGAAGTTAGGGGGTGAGCGCAGAGCACATGGAGGCTGGGGGTGGGGAGGCTGAGACAAGAGAGGGCCTGGCTGGCATGGGCATCTGTCTGCAGTGGTGGCAGGTGCTGACTTTGGGCGTTTTAATCTGTTTAGGACCAGTTTCTATAAGTGTAAAAAGGGCTGATGATAGCAGGGTGGCTGGAGGATGAACTGTCTGGCATAAAGTAGCCCTGGTCCTACCAGCTGTTTACTTAGTCCTTCGACAGTAACCAGAAGCCTCAGGTTGGAGACCTGATCCTTTAGCGAGCTGCTTGTCCTAGGTGGTGATTTGTGATGAGACAGGGAGTTGGGTGTGAGACTGGAAGCCCAGCTTCTGAGTTAGGAGCAAGAGCAGAGGGAAGTCACCCTGATGGTGGCTCAGAGATGCGCACCAGGACCAGAATTGGCTGTTGGTCCCCAGGTGGTGAATATTGGACAGAAATATTTTATTCCTATGTGCATTTGGGTTTTTGTTGTTGCTGTTCATTTGTTTGCTCATTCTGCTGATAAATATCCTTATCCTGAGATTATTACTCAAGTGAAAATGCTGGTAAACTAGGCATTTGATTATCATTAAAAAAAAAAGTCAGTGTTCAGAATCTGAGCCCAGACTTGGCATTATTGTTCTGAATAATAATGGCTGGACCTGAGCAAGAGTAATGTTTGAAGGATTTCTCGGTGTTAACTGTGAAGGCCTGTTTGTTACTTTGCCAAATTAGCTTAGGAGAAATAGGAAAACTGTATTAAGAGTCACATGGCACTAGGCTAAGGACTGCATCCTTGTATTCCCAGGTACTCAGGAGGCGGAGGCAGGAGAATTACAAGTGAGAGACCAGCCTGGGCAACTTTGTAAGACTCTGCCTCACAGTAAAAATAAATAAATAAATAAATAATAAATAAATAAATAAATAAATAAATGAAAAGCATCTGATAATATACAAATCAGGAATAAGACAAGGATGCCCACTACCAATTATCACCACTCCTCTTTAATATAGTCCTTGAGACTCTTTCCACAGCAATAAGAAAAAAGAGGGATATCAAAGGAATTCAAGTAGGAAAAGAAGAATTAAAATAAGCTTTGCAAATGACATTTGCAAATGATATGATCCTATATCTAGAAGACCCAAAAAACTCAACCAAAAGACTATGGGAGCTGATTAACCAATCCAGCAAAATAGTGGGATACAAAATCAAATAAATCAGTAGCTTTTCTGTATACCAACATGAATCCACAAAGAAAGAAATACAGAAACAATTCCACTTACAATAGCCACAAAACAATAAATACCTAGGAATAAACCTAACCAAAGATGTAAAAGACTTCTACAGTGAAAATTTAAAAGCATTAAAGAAATAAATTGAAAAAAGATCCTGGAAGATAGAAAGATCTCCCTTGCTCATGGATAGGCAAAATAAATATCACCAAAATGGCCATTCTGCCAAAAGTGATCTACATAATCAATAAAAACACCAATGACATTATTCATAGACTTAGAAAAATCAGTCATAAATTTTATATGGAGAGACAAAAGACCCAGAATAACCAAAGCAATTCTCAGCAATAAGAGCCCTGCAGAAAGCATCACAATTCCTTACTTCAAATTATACTAGAGAGCTACAGTAAAACAGCATGGTATTGACACAAAAATAGGCACATAGACCAATGGAACAGAATAAAAGGTACAGAAACAAGCCCACACACTTATAATCAATTGATCTTTGGCAAAAGGTCCAAATACATATACTGGAGAAAAGATAGCCTTTTTAACAAATGGTGCTGGGAGAACTGGCTATCCATTGGTAGAAAAATGGAACTAAATCCTTACTTCTCACCCTGCACAGAAATCAACTCAAAATAGATCAAAGACATGGAAATCAGACCAGAGACTGTGAAGCTGTTAGCACAGGGCATAGGTTCAACAGTCCAATATATATGTACAAGTCGTAACTTCCTCAACAAGATCTTCAAAGTTCAGGAAATTAAAATAAAAATTAACAAGTGGGATGGCATCAAACTAAAAAGTTTCTGCTTGTCAAAGGAAATCATCAAGAATCTAAAAAAGAAAAAAAAAGACTTTGGGGAGGAGGGCACCAAGTACTGTGTGAATATATGCCATTGTCTACATGACTTACATTATAATGTGAGACTCTAATGCACACACACACACACACACACACACACACACACACATATATATATATATATATATATATATATATATATATATAATCTTTCATATATATGAAAAAGAGGAGCTGGGAGTCAGGAGGTATGGTGGCATTACCTGTAATCCCAGTACTTGGGAGGCTGACATAGGAGAATCACAGGTTTGAGGCCAACCTCAGCCTCTTAGATCCTTGGCAAATTAGCTAAAAAATAAAAAAAAAATGGGCTAGTTAATTCAAAGTTAGAATGCCCCTGGGTTTACTCTTCAGTATAAAACTCTTGTTGTAGGCAATTAAAAAAAAACTTTGTAGAGTTTGGTACAGAATTTTAGGGGACTCATTTCATCTAGGCAGCCTCTCACAGTAGAACCAGAGCATCTATAAGACACCTGTTTAGAGTAGTATTACATAGATATGAAGCAGTATGCTCCATCCCTGAGTAATCAGGGGTTGCCAATGAAGTTCCTCATCACAGGGTAAGCTGAAAGTATTAAAATCAGAACCTGTTGATCCAGAAGGAGTCTTGGAGCTCACATCATCCAGCCCCTTCATTTTCTAGTTGAGTCCAATCTACAGATGTCTGGTGACCTGCTCAAAATGATGCAGCTAAATAGGATCAGAGTTAAGACTTGAGACAAAATGCAAATAAACTTTGTGTGGAGGGAGGATATTAGTTGTCTACCTTCGATTTACACCCCTAAATCTTTTTATTTTTATTTTGAAACAGGGTCTGGTTAGGTTGCTGAGAGTTTTACTATTTCTAAGGCTGGTTTTAAACCTGTGATCATCCTATCTCAGCCTCCCAATTACTGGGATTACAGGTGTGCACCCCTATGTCTGACTCTAACATTGATTTTTAAAATCATTCTCTACTAGCCGGGCGTGGTGGTGCACACTTGTAACCCCAGCATTCAGGAGGCTGAGACCGGAGGATCAGGGTTCGCAGCCAGCCTCAGCTACTTAGTGAGGCCCTCTGCAACTCAGTGAGACCTGGTTTCAAGATAAAGAATAAATAATAGGGCAGGGGGTGTAGCTTGGAGGTCAAATGCCCCTGAGTTCCATCCCCAGACCCACACACACACACACACACACAAAAAAAAAAAAAAAAAATCATTCTCTGCTAGTATTTGCTTTTATTAAACTTCACAACATTTCTCCTCCTTGTCTTGCTAACTTTGATCTTTTATTGTTTGCACAATAATTAATGTTGCAATAAGCTGGAATAAGAGAAAGTGGTGAGAGAACTTACGCCAACATATTTAGTGTTGTCTTAGTAATCTCTGAAACCACAAGAAGCATTTGATTAGTTTTCAGCCAGTGTAGGAATTATATTTATCTTCAAAGGGAGCTTTCATTTTCAGAAGTTAAATCTCTGTTCTATATTCAGGCAGTAGAGGCTGGGCTGCGACACCCATGCTGATGCTTCATGGTTGTTGGTGCACTATTATGTTGACTTCAGCCTCGAAAGCAATTCAGGGCGATTTGAGAGGAGCCCAAATGTCTTGTCTCTGTGACTATAGAACACACAGTGTTTCAGCCAAAGAAACTAGCGTCCCCGTGTGAGTTTTATAGTCAATGAGCTGTGCACAGTCAAGCTTGCAGAGAACAGTCCTCTGTGGTATTTAAGATGCAATAACTCCCAGTTCAAGCTGTTTAAAATGGTCCTCTTACTCAAGATCAAGCATCATCAGAAGTCATGTTGTAAGCAGCAGTGAAACTATCAAGTTGAACCGAAACAGAACAGCTTGAAAGAAGAAAACAAATGTGTACTTGAAAGGCATGCAGACATGGTGTATTCATTGGGGCCCTTTTTGCTTCTCCTGGACTAATTTAAGAATCTTTTGCCATGCATTTTAAGATGTTTTCCTTTTCTTCTTATGAAACCATAAACTTTCCTGTGCAAATGAAAGAAAAATAAAATAGAGGTCATCTTCTCCCGAATTCCTCTCAGGGCATGATATCCATCCTTTCAACAGGGTCACTGTGCCTCTCTCAGTCTGACACTGTTGTTGCAGGCACTAATCAAATCCTTGTGGCTGGACCAGGCCAAGCTCAGTGCCCAATTGTTTTTATCCTTCTACCAAAGATATCATGCATATTTCAGCCCTTTCTCATTTTTCCCACCCTCAACTTTGTCCTTCCTTCTATTCATGTACCTGTAGACATAGAGACAGGTGTATGTGAGGCTCTCTCCCTTCCCTTTTCTTTCCTGTTTACACTATAGAATCCTCCCCTTCTGTACTTCTAGTAGTTATGTTATCCTTCCCGTTTTTTCTCAAAATCTACCTGCAGTGCATGGCTAATAAGCATAAGCAATTGGCTTGGGATCAACCTCAAAGGAAGAAGAAACAAGACTGCACATCATGGTGCCTGTTGTGAGTAAAGAATTCTACAATGTTTCTGAAAGTTTACTTAGCTCTACATTAGAGTATTTGTTTCCTCCCCACACTCAACCAAATCTGTAATTGAACTTCCCTTCCTGATTAAAATATGGTTTAAAACTATTTCTAGTAAACAGCTTTTCCATCTTGGGTATTACAGTACAGTATTGTCTTCTACTTCTTTTCCTTGCAAACATACCACATAAGGTAAATGAGCCCCTTTGAAATAATGTTGGCAACTGGCCACTTTCAGAACATTGTTTCTATGATAAAATGAACTTCCAGCTTTTAGAACACGATTTAAGTTGGCTATTTCCTTTGTTTGGGAACAAAAATCTTTTTGATGTGGTGACATAAAATCAGAAGGGCCTGCCTTGGTTTTTACTTTGCTGAATATTTTTATAATAGAATGGATTAACCTGTTCACTTCTTATTTTTTATCATGTTCATTAAACATTCTAGAGATTGCAAAGTGCATACTATTGGTTTATTTATAGTTTTCATAATCGAAGGGTATATGAAGACTACAGTTTTCACTGTTTCTGCTCTTTCCCTCTTCCTGAGCATGTAGAGAAAGTCTTTTCCAGTCTGCCTGTAGTTTGGTGTGGCCTTGTGACTGGGGATATTCACTGATAAAGTTATGCATACTGGAAATTTGAGGCACTTCTGCCTCGTTTGTGTAAGAGGAAATCCCCGGCCAAGGATTCTATCCCTTTTCCCTATTCAGCCAGCCAGAATAGTGCCCATCAGAGCAAACCTGGAAGCCGCTGTGATGGTAGATGATGGTAGAGCCCCCTTCAGCCTGTGTTCTTTTTTTTTTTTTCCGGGTCTGGGGATGTAACCCAGGTGCATTCGACCTCCAAGCTATACCCCCTGCCCTATTTTTATTCTTTATTTTGAAACCAGGTCTCACTGAGTTGCAGAGGGCCTCACTAAATAGCTGAGGCTGTCTGTGAACTGCGATCCTCCAGTCTCAGCCTCACGAATGCTAGGATTACAAGCGTGAGCCACCACGCCCGGCTCAGCCTGTGTTCTTAATGACTGTCTGAAGCTGAACTGCCTACCAAGGGAGCCACTGATCTCAAACTGTTACCTGGGAGACAGATAAACTTCATGTTTTAGAAAACATTTTGTTTTTAATGGGCATGTAATAGTTGTACATATTTGTGGTATGCAGTGTGATATTTTGATATAACATATAATGATCAAACCAGGGTAATCAGCATTTCTATCACCCAAACATTATTATTTTGTTGTGGTCAGAATATTCAAAATCCTCTCTTCTACCTATTCTGAAATATGCAATAAGTTATTTTTAACTGTAGTCACCCTACTAAGGTATAGAATACTAGAACCTTCCTCCTATCTACTTATTAACCAATCTCTGTCTAATCTTTTCCCCATATTCTTTCCCATCTCTTAAGTCCTTTTTATTCTCAACTTTTATAGATCAACTTTTTTAGCTTTTACATCTGAGTAGAATTTGTCTAACTTCACTGTCCTTTGAGCCACTAAATTCTGGAGTTCTCTTATAGTAGTGTAGACTATGGTACTACTATAAAAAATAGTTTACATAGTGCACTGTTATAAAGTATTTTACCTCAATATACAGAATGTTCAAACTATATAAACAAGAAGTAAGTTTCTTCAGAAAACAAGACCGTAGACATTTTCAACTTTATTTCTTTGGTTATGATAGTGAATTTCTGTAAACATTTACAAATGTACAAAGCTAATTTAACCCTTCATTCAAATATAAAAAATCCAAGCAGACATATTTTTCAAAGAGTTGTTATTTGAAAAGAGTGATTTGTTCTGGCCTTCACTCATCTATTAAGGGAAAATAAGTAATAGAATACTTACCTAAGAAGCACATTTTTTTTAGATACAGTATCCTATGATAATCCTATTTTAATTAGGACCAATTCTGCCCATGATGAAATGCTCCCTCAAAAAACAAAAATCTTCAAGGGTTGCTTGTTAATGTAATTGCAAAAGAATCATAAATCAAGATTAATATTATTGAGTTAAATATACAAATGGAAATGGAGATAAGGGTAGAATAATATCTGTTTATAAGTTGTTTCCATAGCTATAACAGATATTTTACCTTATATACTTCTTACAAATAGCCAAATATATATACATATATTGATTTGCTTTGCTCTTCTTATAAAGCAAAATATCATTTACAATTTAGGCTTTAATAAAAATAGTTATTACCAAAATAGGAGAAAATTTAAAAGTTAAAATACCACTGCCAAATTGACTCATGACTCAAAAACAAACATGTAGGTTCTGAAAAAAGTAATATTGGATTCATTTCTCACAGTCCTAAAGTTTAAGAAGTAGGAAAAGGGACTACAAAGTAATGTATTGACCTTAGTAACCTCATAAAAGTTAAATACCTATTACAGTATTCTTAATGGAACTCTGGATTTTGAATGTGTTCTAAGGAATACATTTAAGAGGATAAAGTAAGCATTAGCTATAGGAAAATGATTCACACTTCTGACATATTTGGAACTAATAGCAAATGGATCTTGGTTTTTAATGCAATAATAGAATTTAGCTCTCTCTTTATATACCAAAATTATTGTGATAGTTGCTATCTAGATCTTCAATATGCATATGAAGATTTCTACTTCGACTTAAGCTGACCTGTGTGGAACTTGGTCTGTGCCTTGGTGAACCATGGTCCCCCTCCTCCACAGTCCATGGCAGCTCGCTGAGCTAAGAGACAGTATCACAGGCCTCAGACCAGCAAGAGTATGTACTCCTGTTGGATGGGATGTCAGAGACCACAGATCACAGGTCTGAAAAGAACCTTCATACATCTTCTAACTACTTATCTCCTGTGTTAAAAGATAAAAGCTAAGCCAGACGTAATTCCAGCTCTTGGGAGGCTGAGACAGGAGGATCACACAGGTTCGAAGCCAGCCTCAGCTGTTTAGTGAGGCTCTCAGCAACTTAGTGAGACCCTGTTTCCAAACAAAATACAAAGTAGGTCTGGGAGTCGTGTAGCCCAGAGGTAGAAGGCCCCTGGGTTCCATCCCCAGGACCACAAAAATAAATAAATAAATAAATAAATAAATAAATAAATAAATAGAAAAATAAAAAATACAAGCTACACATTATAGGCTATAGGCAGTCAACTTCTGTGTCGCAATCCATTTGAAGTCTTAGTCTGAAAAATCAAGAAAAATTGAGTTCCAGTGCTGGCAGCAGTGCTACTTAACTCCTTGACAAATCTCAAGGAGGGCTTCAGCTTCCTTATCTGAAACTGGGAATACTGTATTCCTCACTTCCACCAGACTGACTCTAGACAAAGTCTATATGTGTAGGAAATATACAACTCTTTATTTTAAAATAAAAATAAAGGCAGTCCTAGAGAGAAAGCAAAATCCCAGTGGGGAGGGAGGAATGAATGGCCAAAGCTTGAATGTCTGTGGGCATGCCTCTAAAACAGCCTTAGCAAATGGCCTCAGGCCAAATCCATCCTGCCTCTTGCTTTTTCAAGTGTCAAGAATGATTTTTACTTTGTAATTTTTTTTCTAATCCAGAGAAGAATGTTTTGTGATACATGAAAGTTATATGAATTTTAAATTATTGGTGCCCATAAATAGGATCTTATGTTTTTTTCTGTGGGTGCTTTTATAGCCTAACAGAAGAGTTTAGCAGTCACAACAGATACCATATGACCTGCAGGGGCTACTTCCTGTCTGTCTTTCATAGAAAAAGTTTGCTAGCATTTAGAATTTAGGTTTTGGAGTTATCCACAAGAAGTAATAATTTAAAATGTGGGCGTTGATTCAGTCAAGAAAAAGACTAAAGAAAAAAAGTCTAGAGAAAGTGTCTGGTAAAATGTCACTTCTGAAAGTTGAGAAGGAACAGCCTCCTGAAGGAGATAGAAAAGGCACAGGAAGAGCATGTGTGTCCTCCAGCCAGGCAAGGAGTGAGTCCGAGCTGAGTTGGGGAATAAAGGCAGACATCGCAGAGAGAGGAGGAAAATCAAATAATCAGAAAGTTAACTTCTTGGATATGGTGGATAAAGGTCATTGGGGCCTCTGAGAATGCAATTTCTGTGAAACAAAAGGACACTGGCCAGTTTTCAAGAGGTCCAGGAGTGAACAGGTTTAGCCTGGAAAAGAAGCTAAGAAGCTAATATTTTAAGAGGATTGCAAAACCAAGGGAAGTTGACTTCTGTTTGCTTGCTTTTCTGTTATTTTTTGTAGGAGAGCATTGAAAGTATTTGAAGGCCTAACAAGAGCACTCAAAGCACAGAACTGAAGAGATGGAGACCGGGCCCAGCAAATGCCAGGAAAGGAATGGAGCAGTGGATGGAATGCAAGGCTGAATATGCAGTAAGAGGAGTACAAAGAAAATGTAAGGGGGCACAATCACTTAAGGACAGCACCTGGCAAGGTCACCTGCATAGGCCAGAGAGCCAAGTGACAGGCATGTCAGGAGGTCTCGCCAGTGACCGTCCTGTGCCAAACTGGACAGCATCCACTGCCAAAAAAAAAAAAAAGAGGATGCCAAAAGAACATTCAAAATATTCTTTCAATCTTTCCTCAAATTTGGTAGCTTAGGAATAAAGATGGAAAAGAAAGTTGAGATGATCAGGGGCTGGAATTAATGTAGAAAGACCCTTCCAAAAGTGATCTACAGATTTAACACAATGCCCATTAAACTACCAAGATCATTCCTCACAAACATAGAAAAATGAGTCCTTAAATTTATTTGAATAACAAAAAGTCAAGAATAGCCAAAGTAGTTCTCAGCAACAAAAACCATGCAGGAGGAATTACAATACCTGACTTTAAACTATACTACAAAGCCATTGTAATAAATACAGCATGGTACTGGCACATAAACAGATACATAGACCAATGGAGCAGAATAGAAGACCCAGAAACAAGTCCACACACTTTCAGCCAATTGATTTTTTACTAAGGGGCCAAAAACATACAATGGAAAAAAGATAGCCTGTTCAACAAATGGTGTTGGCAAAACTGGTTAACCATATGCAGAAAATTGGAAATTAATCCCACTTTATACCCTGTACAAGAGTCAATTCAAGATGGATCAAAGACTTGGAAATCAAACCAGAGACCTTGAAACTCCTTGAAGAGGGCATAGGTCCAACACTGCAACACATAGGCACAGATAAACACTTTCTCAACAAGACCCCAAAGGCACAACAAATTAAAAGGTGAATCCATACGTGGGATTACATGAAACTGAAGAGCTTCTATTCAGCAAAGGACACTGTCAAGAACCTCAACCGAGAGCCAACAGATTGAGAGAAGATTTTTGCCACCTACCCCTCCGATAGAGGACTAATGTCTAGAATATACAGAGAACTCAAGAAACTCAACACTAAAATGAGAATTTAAGAAGACAGTGTTGAAATAACTTGTTCCGGAGTCTAGACTTGGTAGAACAAAGGAAATGGAAAAAATACAATTGGATAGGATTAGGAAAGAGACTGAAGAGTCAGATAAGGTCAGAGTGCCATTTCTATAAAAGTACACAAGTTAGTAATTAATGAATGTAAAATCAGGAAGGAGGACTTCTGTATCAACACCACCAAATCTAAAACCATGGAGTATCGATACAACAAGGTTCAAGGCCCTGTGGCCAGCCCCGTGGGAGCTCAGGAGTAACCAGAGGATAAGGCATCAGCTTGACCCTGGGAGTCCCTGGTTCCTGGTGAATGTGCCTTGTTTCATGGATCCTCCAAGGGTCCTACAGGTGGAAGGTGATCAGAGAACAGACAAGTGCTGTCTGAGCTGTTGTCAGTGGGAACAGACCACAAAGGAAAGCCTTTGCTGGGGAATCTTAAATTTAACCTAAGGGGTTTGGTTGAAACTGAGCAGTCCTTTGGAATGGAGCTGAACAATAACTCAACTCATTGACTTTGGCTTACTAGACTCCCTTTCCCTCCCTCCCAGGGAAACTGAGATTGAATGAATAAAAGCTGTGAAATAGTCCCTTGAGAAAATGCCTCCTACACACTAATAACAACTAAACGCTTTTCATTACAATCTAAGTGACTGATTCGTCCCCCTCCCAAAGTGCCTCATATGAATGGCATGAGAAAGAATGACATTTCCCCAAAATGGTACACATTCATACTAGTTGACTATATAACCATGAATGTCTACACATTTTACTGACTGAAAATTAATTTGCATAAACATTCGGGGAACAGTGGGAGGAAAGTTAATAAATACCTGAACTCTTCAGTTATTTGGTAAGACCTAGGTGTTAGCTAACATATACTAAAGGATAATTTTGAAGCATATTGAAAAAATGGGAAAATACATTGAATTAATTAAAGAGGTGTTTGGGGCTCATTTGAAATGAAAACACCCTTCATTTTCTCAAATTTAATTTTATCTCTCCTTCCCTACTCCTCACCCCAAACACCCCCATTTCTACTTCCCCCTAAATATTTATTTCAGAGATTCAACAAAAATAGGAAGCAAAAATTCACATATTCTACAAAGCAGCTAATTTCCTGATCCTCATAGCATAAGAATACTAGCTCACCCACAGAGAAACAAATTGGATGACAATTTTAGGATAATTGAATTCCTTGATGCTTTTCAAGTTGTTAGAAAATCAGTGCTGCGAAAACCAATTTTTTCCAGTGCTACCTATAGTGTCCTGTGATAGAAGATTATCTATTTACCCATTAAAAACAAAACACAGAGCAAAGGTTTGAAGATTTGTAAGTGGTTGGTGTTACACAATGGCTGTGAAAATGAAAACCTGATAAGCTAAAATTAAAGCAAATAAGTTGCCCAAATTTTCAAGTCAGGTCATAATTAGGAAGTGACAAAAAACTGTACATAAGAGACTCAGAGATCCCAATTTTAAATCCTTTAAGGGCCAAAGAGTTACTCCTTTTTGGAGGCAGGGCTTTGAGTTTTTAAATAACTGATAACATGACATCTAACCACATGGTTGGTAATCATAAAAGAGACGAAAAGTATCTAGGCAGAGACAAGCACCAAACTGACTAATTCCTGTCTTTAGTTCTCAAACTAATGTGCATTAGAATCACCTAGAAGGCTTCTTCAGCCACAAATTACTGGGTGCCACCCCAGAGAGGGGTGTGTGTGTGTGTGTGTGTGTGTGTGTGTGTGTGTGTGTGTGTATTTTTTTTTTTTTGAGGACCTGAGGATTGAACCCAGGCGCATTCTACCTCCCAGCTACATCCCCCAGCTCTATTTTTTATTCTTTGTTTTGAAACAGTGTCTCGCTAAATTGTGGAGGGCCTCACTAAGTAGCTGAGGCTGGCCGCAAACCTGTGATTCTCCTGTCTCAGCCTTCCAAGTACTGGGATTACAAGCATATGCCACCGTGCCCAGCTTTTTTTTTTTAATTAATATATTCATTGGCACATTATAGTTTCATAGCATAATATAGTTTATCATACACGCACACAGCACTTGGTGAGCTTCCCCCCTGCCACCTCCTCACTCCCCTCTCCTCCAGTTTCTATTCAGTGGATCTGTGGTGGGGTCCATGATTCTTCATCTCTAACAAGTTTCAAGAAGATGCTGGTATTGCTGGCTCTGGAACCATACTTGAAGAATTGTTGATGTAGGGTATTGTCTAGAAGCAGAAGGGCTTAATAAACTGTTGAAGATAGCGAGGGGAGATAGAAGATGCCTTACTGCAAGAACCTGAAGGAAAGAAGAGATTAGTGCAATGGGATGATTTCTAAATTAAAACTAAGATAATAGAAAAGGAAAGTAAGCTTTAATTGAATGCTAAGCCCTCTGCTAGACACTTTGCATTTACAATCCTGCTGGATTGATAAAATGATAACATCCAGAAGATGCTCAAAAACTTGACATGTATGAGTGGAAATGATCTCTACAGTTAAATAACTTTCCAAGGTCAACACAGTAAATAAAAAGTGGTCCTGAGCTCTAAGCTACTTAAGAGATAGACAAGGAATAGGACAGATGGAGATCAAAACATGATGCTCACTACTGATTGAGACTGGAGGGATAATGTGGCTTAGGAGCACAACAACTGTGAGCTTCCTAATACTGCCTCTCAGAAATAGGCAGGCTCATCCATCCGTCCTGGCCAGATGGACACATGCTTCCTGCCGTGGGGCCTCCTTGTAAAACTTCCACTGTGAGAGAGAGGAATACGTGCTTTATGGTCACCATTCCTCAAGCAAGAATAGAGCTTTGCCAACTCTATACTACTGCCAAGCTCACCAGTTGAGTAATTCATTCCTCATTCCCTGAGGCAGAGTGGTCAAGAAATGAAGAGGCCTAGAATTTTATACTGAGGTCTCCAGATGTGGAGAGACATTGGGAACCTGGAATAAATATCCTTTCCTTATGGGTGGGAGCATCTACGTCAAAAGCTGGCTGTTTCATTCCAAAGTTTGCCCTCTGAATGGTTCTGTTGTTTCTAGAAAGAAAACACACTAGAGATTGAGGGCTAGGGAATGGTACTTTAAAAAGATAGGATTCTTTACTAGAGACGATGCTGATGGGAGAATCACACTGTATTTCAGAGTAGTAGCTCAAATAGCTAGTTAGTGCTCAAAAAGGCTCCATTGTCTGCAAGATTGCGCACTGGGCCTGGGCCTGACTAGTTGATCTAAATTTCATAAATGGCTTCCCAGTCTGTTCCTCGCCATTTGTGAGCATTTTATAGCCAGAGGGCCTGCTGACTAGTTTTCATTTTCTATATGCTCATATCCATTAGTTTGTTCCTGAGGAAAATGAATCAAATTTATATTTAGACACATTCAGAAAGGGAAACGAAAAAGGAAAAAGCAAAATTATTCTATTCAAACTCAGTGTTTGGGCAGGTTAGTATTTCTAAACCACAGTGAGTCCCAACTAGCCACATCAACAGTTTGGGCTCCACTTCCCATGAGGTTGGAAGCCAGTTCATCTCTCCTTTGGGCCTGTCATGAGGTATCAGGTTGAGCTCAGGGAGGTCCATGGGATTGTGGGCAGGTTATGTCTCATGAGAGCTCTTACCGCTTGGTTTTTCAATCTACTTGAGTTCAATAGAGCACCTCTTTGGCTCAGTAAAAATTCTTTAAACTAGATTTTTGTTTAAATGACTTTGGAGGCACATTTGAAAGCTGACATTTTAATTCTATATCATTAACAACTGCTGATTCTCTGTATTTGATTTGAGATTTGTATTTAGTTCTAGGGCCCTAAGGATTTTTAATCCCAATAGGTGGCTTTTTTGTTTATAGTGACATTATGTTGGTTTTGTTACAGTTTTTAAGAAAAAATATTTGAATTTTGACTTTTTTTTGGTCAGGAACATAAATGAGAAATCTGAAGATGCCCAGAAACTCAGTAAATAGAAGTGGATAAAGATGGATAAGGAAAAGTTATCAAAAATAGTTCTGACCTCACTGAAGTATAAAATCTAGAAACTTAAAGCTTTTAAAAATTAGCCCAAGAATTCTTATTTTATTTGGCAAACCAAAAGGGTTTATATTAGTAGAGTATCTTACAGTTAAGATGATCAAAAAACTTGACCCCAAGCTTAAATTTTAATCTGAAACCATTATCTATTCTTTTTTTTTTTTTTTTTTGGAGATGCAGGAGTATTTAATCTTTTATTTATTATTATTTTCTTACTTTTCTTATTTTTTTGTATTTCGTCTTTTATTTTATTTATTTATTTTTATAGGTGCACTGTATTCATACATCATAGTGGGATACAAACTTTTGTAGACATACATGCACACATCGCCCAGTCAGCCCCAACCCGATCCCCACCCCATTCTCTCCCCATCCCTCCCTCCCATGCTTGTCTTAGTGGTTGACATCTAGTAATATAGCAATTTATCCAAAATTTAAAAAGATAATCTCACATAACAGTTTCATTTGTCTGATACCAAGCTTTGATGACTTAAAGATAACATTTCAATATTTCTTTTTACTTTCTTTTGTACCAGAGAAAATTTTTTTCTATTTTTTTTAGGTGAAACTATCATATATTTATATATTTATTTTTCAGAAAAAAAACTCTATCCTAATATGGAATATGGACTCTAGATACCCAAAACGATCTTGAAAAAGAACAAAGCTAGAAGATATATATTTTCTGATTTCAAACCATATAAAGCTACAATAATTGAAACAGTGTAGTACTATTCTAAAGGCAGATATATAAACCATTGGAGTTAAATAAAAGCCTAGAGCTAAATTCTTCCCTATATTGTCAAGTTATTTTTGACAAGGTTTCCACAAACATTTGGTGGTGGAAATATTAATCTTTTAACTAAATATTGTTAAAAAATAATAATTACATGGAAAAGAATAAAGTTGGACCCTTACCTAATCCATATACAAATATTAACTCAAAATAGATAAAAGACCTAAATATAAATCTTAAGACTATAAACTTTTAGGAGAAAATCTGGGTCATAAAACCTCACAACACTGAAATTGGCAGTGATTTCTTGGATATGATTTCAATGGCACAGGCAACAGAAGAGTATACAAACTCCCTAAAAAATAAAAAAAATATTATATATCCAAAGACAATGTAAACAGAGTTAACAGTTACTAATAGAATGGGATAAAATATTTCCAAATGCTATATCTGAAGGTATATTAATATTCCAACTAGAAATCCTAAAAATTAACAACAATAAAGGCAAACAATACCATTTAGAGATAGGTAAAAGACTAACATGAGTAATGAATCTCCACAGATAACTAATCTTAGTTGACTGTTGGATGAAAACTCTTGTTTCTCTGGTTCTGGTGTGTGTTACCTATTTCTTCTTTGTAGTTAATCTCTTTGAGTATTTTCTCTAGTGCTGGTTTTGAAGACAAAAATTCCTTCAGTTTCTGTTTGTCATGGAAGCTTCTTATTTCTCCATCTAATTTGATAGAAAGTTTTGCTGGATAGGAAATTTTTGGCTGGAAGTTGTTTTCTTTCAGAATTTGGAATATGTTACTCCAAGCCCTTCTGGCTCTCATGACTTGGTTTGGAAAGTCTGGAGTGATTCTAATTGGCTTGCCTCTGAATGTCACTTGGCCCTTTGCTTTTGTTGCCTTTAAGATTCTCTGCGTGGCTTCCACATTGGTCATTTTGACAATTATGTGGCGTGGGGATCCTCTTCTCCGATCCTGTCTAAAGGGAGTTCTATAAGTTTCCTGGACCTGTGTATCAACCTCTTGCTCTATGTTTGGAAAATTTTTCTGCTATTACTTCCTTGAAGAGATTGTTGATCCCTTTGGTTTCACTTTCTTTTCCCTCCTCTATTCCAATTATTCTTAGGTTAGCTCTCTTAAAATGGGCCCATATCTCTTCAATATCAGATTCCTGCTGTCGAATATTTTTTCCTAGATTAGAAACTATGCGTTCATTTTTGGATTGCTCATCTTCTAAGAGCGAGATTCTGTTCTCCATGTGGTCTAATCGGTTGTTTGTGCTTTGAATTGAGGCCTTTACTTCATTAATTGCATCCTTTATCTCTTTTTGGCTCTCTCTGAGTTCTTTTCAAAGCACCTCTATTATTTCTACAGTTATTTTCCTGATTTGATCCTCTAGAAATATCTGATTTTCAGTTTTATCGGGTTCTGATGTTGTGGGGTTGTGGGCATTTATTGCTCCAGTATTATTCCTCTTTCCCATGATTTCGGAAGTTTGTGCCTTCTCTGGGTTCTTCCCTTGGGTCACTATGACTTCATTTAAGGTGCTCTGGATCTCGAGTCAGTAGTATCTCAGACCCCACTACTCCTTTACTGGGTTGTATCACAGAGTCTCCGACCCAGAGCGTCGATAGAGGCTGCTTTAGACTGTGGGGGGGGGGGGGTGCCAGGTTGCACGTTCTCCTATGGTGTGATATCTCTGCCACCGCCCCTCCCCCACTGGGTCAAGTCCCAGGGAGTACAGTACTGGGATTTCTCCTCTGTGGCCCGCAATTTGACTCACTGTTCTTGAGTACGCAGATGTAGCTGTACTGGATTCGGGTGAATTCTCTCCTGCTGCTACCGGTGGCAATATGGCACTGGTGCTACGCCCTCGGCCGCGAGGCTGGCATATTTCTTCTTGGTTTTGATTTCCACTCTGAATCCCTGCAGCGTGTGCTGAGCTCAGCCACTGGGAGCTTTAGATTTTACCTGCGGCGAGAAATCCCGCCTGGCTGTTCCACAGCGGCTCACCTTGGCTTGCTGTAGCCGCCGGTGAATTTGCCGCTGCCGCCGGCAGTATGGCGTTGCTGCCGCGTCCTCGGGCGTGAGGCCAGTGTATCTCCTCTGTGGCTCTGAGCTCTGTTTTCAGTCCGCTTTCTCTCTGGAGCCTGGTGATTTTTTTGTTTCTCTGGTGATGGTGTTTTCTGGCTATTAAAGGCGCTGATTTTGTGGTAATGGAGATTGGTTGTTAGCGGGGCACTTAAGCCCCGCTTTTCTTGGTCGCCATCTTCCCGGAAGTCCTCCATTATCTATTCTTGAAGTTCCAAATATCTATTAACAACTAGAAAATTTATAAGTTTACAAGTATTACCATAAAATGAGACTTCTTGATTTTTATATTAATAAAATACCTTCAGATGTTCCTTCTGCTAAATATCCACTGTATTAGTGTTTGGTCCAGTTAATAAATGCTCATTTATAGGCAGAGATAGGAAAGGAAGTAAAGTACCAAGCTTCTGGTCTACTTTCTCACATAAACCTGTTGCATGATCTTGGACAAGGTAATTTTCTCAGGTGTTAAACACCTGTTGAATAGCATTCATAAATATATTAGAAATGTGAAATAAGATAATGAACATACAGCACTGAAAAAAGTTTAAGATGTTACATGACATTTAAGTAATGTTATTATCTCCCCATTCTAAATGAATTAATAGCGTAAACTGTAAATGCTTAGTCTAGGAAAGGTAAGGCAAGAATGGCGTATCAACCTTATGTCTTCAGACACTAGGATGGTTGCTCAGTTGATCTGGAGGACTGACTTCAAAGGCTGAGAGAAATGACAGGCATACAGTCTTCAGCATAGCACAAAAACAACTGTCTCCAACAGAAGAGCAGATGGCCTTGTGAGAGAGTGATCCAACTGTTTGTCATGGTATACAAACAAGTTCCTACAACAGTTGTCAGAGATGCCTTTTATGATATTAGCTGCTATAATTATTATTGGACCAAGAGATCTCTAACGTCCAACTTTCCAACTTCTAGAATCTTTGTTTTTTATATTCATCGAACAAATCAATCAATTAATTTTCTGGCAATTCATTCTATTGACTATCCTTGCATAATATATTTGAATCAAGTAGAAAATATATTCATCTAGGTTTACATTAGAGAGGAAAATGTGTTTTCTAGAGAAGGCTGTATGTTCAGTGAATGTTCCCCAGCCCTCCTAGAATTGCATTCCCTGAGCAGCACTAGGTATAATGTGGCTGGCCATAGAAAATCATTCTACATAAACAATAAAAATACAGTTGATTTTTGTGCTATATTACATAACATTATTCTCTTCCACATGAGAAATATCTTGTGAAACTTAAAATCAAGGAAATTCTCTCCTTTGTAAAGGAGAAAGGATCTTTTTTTTCTCCTTTCCAAGAGTGTTCTATTTCCTTTCTAAAATAGAATATGCTAAGTTAACATGCTCTGGCCTTGAACTTGTGATCCTCCTGTCACAGCCTTCCAAGCACTGGGATTATAGGTGTTTGCCACTATACCAGGCTGAAATTTTCTTTTTTTTTTAAAATGATGTTTTAGCCTGCTATAAAAATGGTGGCCACAGTATTAAAATAGTCACTGTAGACACCTATAATTGGATTTTGCTAAGAAAACTTTCATGTTCTTTCTTTAACAAAACTTGATACTTTCTGTTAAAGAAGTATAGCACTTTCTTCTTTTCATTATGCAGGAGATAAATAAAAAGACCATACTAAATTATTTGCAGCTCTGAAGGGCTTGACAATGATATATTTTTGTTGTTGTTGTTGTTGTTGTTGTTGTTGTTATTATTATTATTATTATTATTATTATTATTATTATTGGTGGTGGTGGTGATACTGGAGATGGAGCCCTTCTAACACCAGGCTACACTCCCAGACCTATTTTTTATATTTTATTTGGAAATGGTCCCTTAAGCCAGCAAGGCTGGCTTTGAACTTCTGCGATCCTCCTGTCTCTGCCTCCCAAGCGTGGGGATTACAAGCGTGCGCCATCACTCCTGGCGACAGTGATATATTTTTGATGATTCTGTCTTGAGAGATGCTACTTGTGTTAGCTTGCTTTCTGTTACTGTAACAAAATAACCAACATAATAAATTTATAAAGAGGAAAGGTTTATTTTGGTTCACAGTTTGAGAGGTTTCAGTCCATGGCTGTTTAGTCCAGTTGCCTTTAGGCCTCTGGTGAGGCAATACATCATTCAAGGAAGCCCATGGTGGAGCAAACTGGGAAGCTTGAAAGTGAAGAAAGAAAAGAAAAGGAAAGAAAAGAGAAGAGACTAGCACCCATTCTACAAACCCCTTTGAGGGCACACCATTCAGTGACCTAAAACTTCCCAATAGTCCCCACCTCTTAAAGGCTCTACTACCTTCTCACTTGCCCCAAGCTAAGACCAAACCTTTACTACATGAGCCTGTGAGGGACATTTTGGATCCAGACTATGGCACTGTCTATTTACAAAACAGGATTATTTGCTTTTCTCTAAGGATGAAGGAACCTGTGAAAAATATTATGGCACAGTCCTCACAGCATGTTTTATAAAGGCCCAGAAGTTTTTTGGATAGTGAAGGTTTTGGAACACTTTGGACACTGATGACAAATTTAATTTGAGATTCAAAGAATCAGACTCTCCTGTTTTTCTCACTATTTTGTTTATTCAAATTTTATTCCTGAACTCCTAATGACATTCATTATTATAGCACTTCCATCTTTTAAAAAGAAGCTTCCTTTTACGTTTTAAGCACATTAGGAGTCAACCACAGATACTTGACTTTTCAATTTCATGAAGATTATTTTACTTTTTCCAAAATCTCTAGAAAGCAGACAGTTTTGGACACACATCCCAACTTGCCAACAATTTTTTATTCAATTTTGAATAAACTAGTCTAAATGCCTTCTGTTGTAAGCAATTCAAATCTTTTGAAAAAAGGCTATATTAAAATAATAGGTGAGCCGGGCGTGGTGGCGCACGCTTGTAATCCCCGCGCTTGGGAGGTGGAGACAGGAGGATGGCGCAGGTTCGAAGCTAGCCCCGCGTGCTGGCTTAGGAGACCCTGTTTCCAAATAAAAATGCAAAAATAGGTCTGGGAGTGTAGCCCGGAGGTAGAAGGGCTTCCAGGAACCCCAGTACCACCAAAATAATAATAATAATAATAATAGGTGAATTAATAAATTAACTGATCATCTTGTTTCTAATTATATATTGACTGCTCTATGACATAATGTTTAAGTTTTGAGTTGAATTCCATCCCATCAAATTACTGTTTGCTTCTTGATTTAAAGTGCTCTGGCTTAGTTGTGTGTGTGTGTGTGTCTGTGTGTGTGTGTGCACGCGTGCGTGTGCGTGTGCTAGATGCAATGGTATCCAATTATAATGCCAGTACTCAGGAGCCTGAGACAGGAGAATTGCAGGTTTTAGGCCAGCCTCAGCAACTTAGCAAGGCCCTCAGCACCTTAGTGGGACCCTGTTTCAAAACAAAAAATAAAATAGGGCTATGGGTATTTCTCAGAGGGAAAGCACCCTTAGGTTCAATCCTTAGTAACACACACACACACACACACACACACACACACACACACATACACACACACAATGTGCATGCTCATAGAAGCATTACTGCTTTTTTAATATTGACATTAATTTGAGTCTATTTAAGAATAGGATATCTGATATTAGAGCTTCCTTCTTTCTTTCTTTCTTTCTTTCTTTCTTTCTTTCTTTCTCTCTTTCTTTCTTTCTTTCTTTCTTTCTTCTTTCTTCTTTCTGTGTGACTGGAGATTGAACACTGAGAACCCTACCTCTGGCCTACACCCCGAGCTCTATTTTATTTTTTATCATGACACAGGGTCTTACTAAGTTACTGATGTTGTGAACCTGTGCTTCTTCATTCCAGCCTCCCATGTAGTGGGATTACAGGTGTGTGGCACTATGCCCAGCAGTAATTTTTTTTCATTTGCTCTTTTCCCATGAATTATTTAATCTTTGTAATGTATTATGATTTTTAAAATTACATGAGGAATTTTAAGATGTATCAGTGCAAGACTTACAAATATTTTTGGCACCACTTAAAAGTATAGCATTTCAGTTGGGTGTGGTGGTGCACACTTGTAATCCCTGCGCTTGGGAGACAGATACAAGAGGATCGCGCAGGTTCGAAGCCAGCTGCACTGGCTTAAGAGACCCTGTTTCCAAATTTTTAAAAAAAAGTATAAAGTAGGACTGGAAGTGTATCCCAGAGGTAGAAGGGCTTCCAGGCACCCCAGTACCACCAAAAAAAAAAAAAGTATAGCATTTCAAAGTATAACAATAATAGCCATGGAAAAAGGATAATATAACTTTTGTACTTGTTTCCTGATCAAACTTGTCACTTCTTTTTGTAAATATTTAAATTGCACTCAACCGCTGCCAATTCCTTGGGATACCAAGGATTTCTTTTTATTCCTTATAAAAAGTTTGCAGAAAGAATTTACATAATTCTAATGCTGATTTTTTAACTAAGCTTTGGTTAGATTAATTTTCCCTCTTGAGTGGGGGTGGGGTGGAGTCAAATGTCAGTAATATTGAAAGATACAAAGGCAGAAAGGTAACATAATTAGTTCTGGGTTTATTCCAATGGTTTTTCTCATTGCATACTTTTGAAATTATACTTCTACAGTAAAGAAAAAGTTTCCTTTGTGATTAATAT
Organism: Muscardinus avellanarius; assembly: GCF_963383645.1. Classification (NCBI taxonomy): domain Eukaryota; kingdom Metazoa; phylum Chordata; class Mammalia; order Rodentia; family Gliridae; genus Muscardinus; species Muscardinus avellanarius. Next base: position 91,431,092 of record NC_137797.1, read on the forward strand.
ACGGAGAAACAGATACTTTGAGACTAAGTAATAATTCTGGGTCTCATCAAACTTTGGCCCATTGCATTAGTCTTAGTATCCTTTAATGGTTTTCTACCTCTATTTCTCTATATTTAGTCATTCTACTGTCAGAGAACTTTCCTTTCTGATTTGTTTATTTACATGATTAATCACTCATGCATTTATTTTATTTTATTTTGGGTGGTACTGGGGTTCCTGGAAGCCCTTTTACCTCTGGGCTACACTCTCAGACCTGTTTTTATACCTTTTTATTTGGAAACAGGGTCTCTTAAGCCAGAGCGGCTGGCTTTGAACCTGTGCGATCCTCCTGTCTCTGCCTCCCAAGCACGGGGATCAGAAGCGTGTGCCACCATGCCCGGCGTATGAATTCTTATTTAATATAATAGCATTACTAGTCCATTACTATCATTATTTAGTTAGGTGCTGAATTATCCTAAATTGGCCATTAGAAGCCCCTTAAAGATGGCTTGTGTGTGTCATTGTTATGTATTCCATAGTTTCTGAGCAATTCTTTACTTTCTTGGAATTACAAGCCTGTGTCACCATGCCTGACTGACCCTTTAACTTTTGATCTTCCTGCCTCAGCTTCCCTAGTGTAACCAGATTCTTCACTGCCCAAAAGGATGAAGCACTTATTGGGTTCTTCTTTGTGAAATTAAAAGTTAACAGACTAATAGAGTAGGTATAGGAGTATAAAGATTTTTTTTAAAAAACCAAGTGAAGATAGAAGACAAAAACAGCTCCCCCCCACACACAGGGGGAGTGGTCTCCCAAAGGGAGCAGTCATTGAAGTTCTTGGGAGGTGGGCGTTTAACCCTGCTTGTGGTTCCCCATTTGCTCTTTTGTGATTGCTTAGGGTTGGTTGTTGGGGACCAATGTCTTTTGGCCAGTTTCAGTCCTTAATTTTCATCTCTGTTCCAAAGGTCAGTGGGCCTTCTCATCCCCTGGGCCACTTGTCTGCTCCCTCGTCTGTCTCTTTCCTTTGATCACTCTCTGGGTTGAAGTTTTGTATTAACTTGCATGGTGTCCTTACACCTATTAACCGTCCTTGTTTCAGTTCCTTATACAGAAGGCCACTTTTAACCCTTGCTGTTACCAGGTCCTCTGCCTGCCTCACTGGCAGCTGAGATCACAGCTGTGCTCCACCACATCTGGTTGGTGCTTTTTGCTTAAGCTAAAACAAAAGACAAAGAGATTTTTCACACTTGCTCTGGATAAAGAGAGAAATTAGTGAACCCCCAGAGATTAGAGTAATCCTTACAGAGAAAAGCAGTTGGGGCTGGCAATGGTGTAATTGGACTCTGGTGTGCTCAAAGAGTAGGATCCTGGGTTCAGGACTTCAGGAGGTCCTGTGGAGCTGGAGCAGGTGAAGTGAGATCAGGAGTCAGGGCAGTGGGGATCAGTAGGACACTGGGCCCCTCTCTGGGGCTGCTCTTCTAAATGAGAAGGTCCAAATACTGACATCAGTTACAGCAATAGAAACTAGTATCATTATACTTGAAATCCACATTTTAGGTCTTTTGGCCATTTTTTCAGTAACCATGGTGACAAGTTGATCTTTTTCTATGCCTGGGTTACACTTGACGGGAAAATACTACAAGACGCACAGTAGTAGTACATATGCGAACAATAATGTCATTGTTAGCCACTATGAAGCAAGACTAACTTTATTGTTGTTGTTCTTGCCCAATCATTCTTCGAAGTAATATTTCAGGCTTCATTATAACAGCTGAGATACTCTCATGTTCAGTATCATAACAAGTTCCTGTTATGAGTGAAATGGAATTCTAAGTGTTAAGTTGTAGAAGGAGACAAAAACGAAACAAATTAATCCCCCAACACCCCCCCCCACAAATGCTAAGCATGACATCAAAGGTCCTGATAAGTTTATGCTACTTCGTCATGCAGTACCTCCGATTTTAATCTTTCGTATCTTTCTCAGATGGCAGAAGGTCTGACTAAAACACGTAGGTGAAAATGTCACGGGTAACACCAAGCATCCCTGGGACTAACCCAGGATTTATTTCTTCTTCCTCAGAGCAGCCACAGCACACAGACTATGGACAGATGGCCTGCAGGCAGGTTTTGTTTTCTTTTGTTTTTAAATTGATCTCTGATAGAATTTAGTTATAATATTTATTTTATTTAAAAAATTATTTTATTAGCGCATTAACATATCACAGTGAGACTAAAGGTGATAAAAACACACGTGCACACAGCTCTGAGTATTTCCCTTCACGTCCCACCCGGATTGCCCCTCCCCCTCCACAAATGGGAAAATGAGATTAGTAATAATACCTTCAAATATTGCTATAGTATTCTTTGAACTGTTTCCTTCTTCTCCCTCTTCCTTCCCATAATTCCTTCCTCTAACCTCTTTCAATTACTCTACAAGTCTCCCTTTCTCTCTCTCTGCGTTATTTAAAGTTCCTATGTTTCCCATTTTTTCTCTAGCTTCCACAGATGAGAGAAATACCATCCTTGATTTTCTGAAACTGGCTAATTTCACTTAGTGTAATATTCTCCAGTTCCATCCATTTTCCTGAAAATAGTTTTGTTATTTAAAGCTGAGTATAATTCCATTGTGTGTATATACCTAATTTTTAAAATTCCATTCATCTATGAACAGACACTTGGCTATAATTTGGCTCTTAAGAATTGTACTACTATAAATATGTGTATGCATGTATCTTTATAATATTATGATTTTAATTCTTTTGGAGAGAGCCTGAGAAGTGATATAGCTGGATCATATGGTGGTTCCTTTCCTAGTCTTTGGAAGAACCTCCAAACTGATCTTCATAATGGCTGTAGTCATTTACAATTCCACCAGTGCATACAAGTTCTATTTCCCCACATCCTCACCAGCATTTGCTATTGTTTGTGTTCCTGATTGCTATTCTAACTGGAATTAGGTGGAATCTCAGAGTCGTTTTTATTTGGATTTCCCTAATTGCTAGTGAAGTTGAACATTTTTTCATATATTTATTGTCCAATAGTATTTCTTCCTTTGATAAGTACCTATTTAGTTATACTGCCCACTTTATTGGATTTTTTAATGTTAAGTTTTCTGAGTTCTTTGTATATTCTTTGGAAATATTATTCTTTCATCAGATGAGTAGCTGGCAAAAGAGTTTCTCCTATTGTGCAGACTCTTTGTTTAGACTCTTGTCTGCTTTGCTGCACAGATCCTTTTTAATTTGATGGCATCCCATTTATTAATTCTTGGTTTTATTTCTGGAGCTTTGGGGGACTTATTGAGAACATCTCTATAGTTGCCCATATGTTGGTCCTATGGTTTGATGATAGGATTGACCTTAATCCCTCCTAAGACTTAGAACCTCTACTTCTGGCCTTCTGCTTGTTTTCTTTTCTTCTCTTCTGCCTTGCCTTTTTCTTTTTCTTGCTCAGCCAAGTTTTCTGAGTCTTATCAATGACAAAATGGAGTCTAGTTTTTTAAATATTTTATTGGTGCATTGTAATTATATATTTCAGTGAAATTCAAAGTGAAACAAACACATACACAAATCTCTTAGTGTATTTCTTTTTGCATACACCCTACTCCTCTCTCTTCTGTCCCCAAAAATGTTAGTGAGATTGGTAGTGACACCTTCATATATAAACATAGCATTATTTGAACTGTTTATTTCACCAGTTGTTCTTTATTTTCCCACCTTTCCTTCCAGTATTCTATGGATCTCTTTCCTAAATTTACTGTTTTCTCTCTAACTTCCACATATGAGAAAATAACATGACTTTTTATTTTATGAGACTAGCTGATCTTACTTAGCATAATATTCTCTAGTTTCATCCATTTTCCTACAGATGACATTTCACTTTATGGTTGAGTAAATTTCAATGATATGTATATACTGCATTTTCTTTATCCATTCATCTGTTGACAGACACCTGGGTTGGTTCCATAAATTTGGCTATTGTGACTTACATGGCTATAAACATGGGTATGTATGTATTGCTCTAATATTTTTACTTTAATTTTTTAGGAAAGACAATGAGGAGTGGTATCGCTGGGTCATATGATGGTTCCATTCCTAGTCTTTGGAGGAAACTTCATAATGATTTTCATAGTAGTTGTGCTAATTTACAATCCTACCAACAGTGTTCAAGTGATCCTATTTTCCCCTGTCCTCACCAGCATTTATTAGTGTTTGCATTTTTTATAATTATCATTCTAACTGGAGTTAGGTGGAATCTCAGCATAATTTCTATTTGCATCTCCTTGATTGCTAATGATGTGGGAGATTTTTTTCATAGATTTATTGACCATTTGTATTTATTCTTTTGTGAATTGTCTATTTAGTTCAATTGTCTATTTCTTGATTGGTTTTTTGTTTGTGTTTTTTTAGTATTAAGATTTTTTTTGTTTTTATTTTGGTACTGGGAATTAAATTTGGGGGTATTCTACCTCTGAGCTACACCTCCAGCCCTTTTCATTTATGTATTTTTTGTTTTAAGACAGAGTTGTCACAAGTTCAAACTCAGAAATAGTTGGAGAGCAAAAATTAAACAAATCAGTAACAAACATCTGTAAAATACTAAAATATTAGAATTTAAGTAACCTGTCCTGAATGATCTATGGATCAAAGAAAAAATTACAAGAAAAATTAGAGAATATTTTGTGGGATGAAACAAAAGCAGAATTTAAAGAATTTTATAACAGTAAGTGCTTATATTAATGAAGAGAGGCCTCAAATTTATAATCTTAAAAATGTAGAAAATAAGAAAAAAAATTCACCAAAAATAAGCACAAAGGAAGAAACAATGGAAATAAGAGCAGAAAGCAATGGAAGAAAATATAGTCAATGAAACTAAAAGCTGGTTATTTGAAAAGATCAACAAAGAGCCGGGAGTGGTGGCACACGCTTGTAATCCCCGCGCTTGGGAGGCAGAGACAGGAGGATCGCGCAGGTTCGAAGCCAGCCGCTCGTGCTGGCTTAGGAGACCCTGTTTCCAAATGAAAATGTAAAAATAGGTCTGGGAGTGTAGCCCGGAGGTAGAAGGGCTTCCAGGAACCCCAGTACCACCACCAAAAAAAAAAAAAAGAAAAGATCAACAAAATTGATAGAACTATAGCCAGACTGAACAGGAAAGAGAAGAGAGGCAGACAGACAGACAGACAGACACTAATAACCAATACTACAAATGAAAAAGGAAATATCACCACAGATACAACAAATTAAATTATGTTTCTTAGGCATTCAATTTTGAATTTTGGCTTTTGAATTTAATTATATAAACCTTTATAATTTTATAATTGAATATAAAATGTAAATGAAATTCAAACATTTCTAAAGAGACAACCACCAAAGCTCACTCACAAAGAAATAGAATACATGATTTTCCCTGAGTCTATAAAAGTAATTTCTCTTACATTTCTTTTATATTCATCTAACTTGGGCCATAGTAGGTTTTTCTGACTCCAAAGTAACTGTGCAATGACAAAGTCAATACTATTGAAAAAAAGTCTCCTACTATTATATCTATTAACCTTCAAAATGCCTCTCTGGAGCCATCCATCTGATTTTCTATCCCTTTTGAATCTGAGAATGAAGGTTCCTCACCACTGATTTCCAAATATTCTTGCTTTTATTCTTACAAACAGAATGAATGAATTCTCAAATAGAAATAAGATGAAACATGGAAAATTTTACCTAGGAGATGATATTTGGTCTGGGTGTCAAAGGGTGAGGATAAGTATATCATGGAAAAAAATTAAAGAAAGGTTTCTCAATCATAGTGCTATACTAAAACGTTCTTGACAAATTTCCAGAAAGGCATCTATTGTTGGAAGGGTTCCATAGGAGAACATAGAAATCCTAGTCTAAGGGACTTCATTTCTATATTTTTGTTGCTTCATGGAAACCAAGACTAATAATCTTGAATGTCCAAGAAACATAATTCATTGGGGAAAGGTTTCTTATCCTCTAACAGGCAAATTGAGGACTATTTTTAAAAAATTATCAGGGATTGGAAAGCAAATTCTGTCATGGATAAAAGACTGATTTGGCCAACTAAAATGAAAGAAGAAAACAGGTATTTTTTAAGCAATATAACATTGCATATAATATGATTACAGGTGATCAGTACTAGAATTGGATTGATTGATTGATTGATTGATTGATTGATTTGTGGCACTGGGGATTGAACCCAAAGGCATTATACCTCTGAGCTAAACTCCCAACCCGATTTTTTTATTTGGAAACAGGATCTCACTAAGTTGCAGAAGACCTTCTTAAGTTGTCCAGGCTGCCTTCAAACCTGTGATCCTTCTCTCTCAGCCTCCCAAGTACTGGTATTACAAGCATGTGCCGCCACACCTGGCTTGGATTTATTTTAAAATTCTTACATTTATTGAACACTTTGATTTCACAAATGATATTTTTTCTAGGTGTAAAGATGCTAGGCACACAAGGAAAGTCAGTGCTAAAGGTTGAAAAAGTGGCAGATGAAATTCTAACAAACAAGTTACTATTTACTAGGTAAAAATAGTTTGAGCTGTATTTCTAAAATGATGTTTCAACACTCAGCCATACTTCTGAAAAGGAATCCAAGAGTTATTATAGTCTAGTTCCTATTTTCCTGTTTTAAAAGGAAAATGAGATGAATAAAAAAGGGAAAGAAAGAAAATTGGTGCCTATGCTGATGAAAACACATTAATCTGATTAGAGTTTTTCCTAAGGTTTTAGCTAATATCATCATACATAACTGCTCAGGAATGCAATGGTGTTGCATTGTATTAAAAATGCCATTAATTTATAGAAGTAAGGCTTCATCGCTTTAAGAAACCTGGCAAACAAACAGTATCTTCAAGTAGATCGCAGCAATGAGGTACAGGTTATAATTTGTCATTACATCTGTGAGTACAGTCACACATTTACTTCTTGATTTCAGCTGGCCTGAAGTAATTATGTATTGCAGATTGAATTGCATGTGAAGTTTTGTTTAAAAACCTCATGCAGATTCTCTACTTTTCTTTAAGAAATGCTGCTCACATCTAATATGCTTCCCTCCTGCATTCCATAAATGGACACCCTAGAGATCAGAATAGCTAATAAGTAGAACAATTTTAGGAACAGCCTCTCACAAATAAATCAAACTGGGAAAAATGTGAGAGCCACACAGCAGTAACCAAATATATGCATCCCTGAATCGTATAACATGTTTAAGCTCTGAGTATATTCTATTAGCAAATCCAGGTTTGATCTTCATTGTGAGTCCTAAGAATGTAGTACTTGGGAAGCTGGGACAGGAGGGTCACAGGTTTGAGGCCAGCCTCAGCAATGTAGCAAGACCCTCAGCGACTTAGTGAGACTCAGTTTCAAAATAAAATTTAAAAAACTGAGAATGTGACTCAGAGGTAAAATGGCCCTGAGTTCAATTCCCAGTACCCAAAAAAGTTTAAAAAATTGAAATTGTTTTACATCTTCAGGGAACTAAAGCAGAATAATAGAGGCTGTTTAATATATAGTTATTTCAAGGAACATGGTAGCAATGATTTTCCTTTGGTTTAGGTCTCTTCTACCTCAGTGCTCATTTAGGGAAACAATGATTCCTTGTAGATTGCCTTTGAGCTCTTTTGTTCAACAGCCAGCCAGTACATTTATGAGGTTGTGAAAAAGATGATTAAAGATTGTTATTGTGGCTGCCTCTTTAGATAGGCCGATGCTTAGGTCAGGTGTAAAAATTGCAAGGACTCACTGGGTGGAATGGGGCACAAGGAGACTGAATCATGAACGGAATTCCAACTGATAAAATCCTTCAGGTTTCCTACTTCTGGAAGGATCACTAGCTTCTTGCCCTGCCCCTTGCTCCAAATCCCTTCACCTTCTTGTGTTGAAGGAGAGGTCTGTGTGCCTCTGGTTCAGCAAAGTTCTTGTGCAGAGTCTGAGTGTTCTTTGTCTTATAGGAAACAAAAGATGAATTTATTAAATATTCTAGCACAAAATTTCTGTAGGTGCAAACAGAATGGTGTCTAGACCATAAGTGTAAATCAAGGTTGTTTCTAAAGAATATTAGGTTTGGTCCTTGATAAACATCCATGAATAAAACCTTTGAGCCGGGCATGGTGGCACACGCTTGTAATTCCCGTGCTTGGGAAGCAAGACAGGAAGATCGTGCAGGTTCGAAGCCAGCCGCGCTGGCTTAAGAGACCCTGCTTCCAAATAAAAATATAAAATAGGTCTGGGAGTGTAGCCTGGAGGTAGAAGGGCTTCCAGGAACCCCAGTACCACCAAAAAAAAAAAAAAAAAAAAAAAAAAAAACCTTTGACACTGAGTTAGTAACCCTGTTTTTGGGCAGAGAGATGATATCAGAATATCAGAAATAAGAAAGTGGTTTGTATTCCTGATTTCATTTTTTACCTACAGTACATACTCAATTGTCATGAAAGAGCTCAGCAGTAAAGCATCAAATTGATATATTGAAGACCAGAACTTGGAGAACTGCTAGTTTCTGGCTCAGGTGTGTGACCTAGAGAAGTCTTCTTAGCCAATCCAAGCCTATTTATTTGAAAATAGTAATAATACTAACAACAAAAGCCCACTCTTGGTTTCCCATCATAAGAATAGAAAGAGTTGTGTTTGAAAACACTTTGTAATCTGTAAAGCACCCTACTAATGTTTGTTATTGTTGTTGTTCCTTGTATTGGGTAACAGTGCTAATACCATCGTTGTGTCCTAAGGCAGTTTTTCAGCTATCCTACTGATGGATTCTAAATTGTTTGAGGTGGACAATGACTGGCAATTTATCATTCTCTGCTTTCTGCACAAATGTAGTCCAGAAATACGCAATGCAAAAACTCTTGGTAAATGTCCAATCATTCCTTCACAAGCAGAAGCTGGGTTTCTCTTTTGCATCCTACAGACCAATGTAAACTCAGATTCACATTGGACTTGCTATAGTCCTAAACTGCACTGCTGAAGATATATACAGGCAAGTTTTTGAGAGTTTGATGTTTGCTTAGTCTTCAGAACATCATAAAATATTTAAAATTCTATATGACTATGACCACTTAATCTTTCTGTCTTGGTTTCCTCATTTATAAAGTGAGGGGGTTTAAACTCCATGTCTTCTAAGATCTTTTCTGACTTAAAAATATTTTATGTTGTTACTGTAATGTCTCTGTATGAGATTTAAAAAATTATCAGCTAGGGATTTTTTTGTGTAATAGGGTTATCATATTTTTTAAATATATGAGCCTTTTTTAGAAAATGCATGTTAACTCATGCTTACTTACCAATTGTTGACTTCAGGTGCTTTATTCAAATTTAATATAAAGGAAGGAAATTAAATTTGACACTCAGAAGACACTATTGTCTCTGTTTCAATGCTTTCATGAATATAAAGTGTCAGAGTTGCTACCCTGCAAGAAAAAAGGGTTATTCCTTTCTCTGCTAGAGAGAAGCTGCCTCAAAGTGAAGGGCTGGAATGGAGAGTGCTTGGAGCTCAACTTGTCCTTTCTCGCTACTCTGTCTAGAGTCACTATGATCTCTGCTTCTATCTCTCAGGTATCCTTGCAGAAACATAGTTTTCAGTAGACAGCTTGACATACCTACTCAACATATACAACTGTATATATACAAATTCATAGATAGGAATAAATTATAAATGTGTGGTTTAGTGTTTATATAATAATTAAATATATTGCCTTTGCCCCTAAGGAATTTGTTATATTGAGCAATAGAGATAAAAACGTGCAACTGATATAAATGGTTTGCTTTCCTGTGTATTCCTAAACACTGTGATACTGGGTTTGGGTATGGTTTAATTGGTTATGTTACACAAAGGTCCAGATGTTAAAGGCTTGGTTCTCAGGGTGACAGTATTAGGAAGCGCTGTGGACATTTAAGAAATAGGGCCTTATGAGAGGTTCGTAGGTTATTGAGGATGTATCATCAAAATAAATCGAGAGGTCCTGCCCATACTCTTTCTCTGTTGTGATCTGAGATACAACTGTTTGGATACCGCTTTCTTCCATCCTCACCAAGAACTAAATCAATGGAACCACTCATCTTGGACTTTGAACCTCCAAAATGGTGCATTCAGTAGACTGTTTTCTTTATAAGTCAACTGCTTCAGGTATTTTCTTATAGTATCAAAAAGCTGACTAATGCAGGCAATGCACATGGATTATACAGCCTACTATTTACTGAGTATATGCCTTTTGGCATGATGATTCAACTAATACTCCTAAGAAATGTATGAGACAGGTACTGTTATCCTCGATTTATGGATAAGGATGCTACATCACACAGAGATTAAGGGAGGTAAAACAACCAGCAAGTGGCAGAGGCAGAATCCTTTCCAATCAGTCAGCTCCAGAGTCTAGGCACTTAGCCTCTTCTCTGGGCTGCCTCTATGAGAAATATACAGGTTTTCTGTCAATCTTTGATATGCAGGTATAACCAGTAACCCTACTCCCCCACTGGCCCCTAAAAATTCTTCCTGCATAGCTGTGGACATGATTAGTAGACTTTCATGAGATTTACCAGCAGCATAATTCTACCAGATTCTCCCCCTTATTGTCCAAGTCCAATGTTGTAGGTTGTTTCCTTGACATCAGCTCATAGACAAAGATTGCATGCAGGGAGTTAACTGGGAGTATCTTTCAGGAACACTTATGAGGAAGCAGGGAAGAGGCAGCATCTATTCAGAGGAGAAAGAAGACTGACTGTGATGCAGTTGCAGCAGAGGCCTAAACAGATTCCCTGGGGAACTCTCGAGCAGAAATAGCCCTTCCTGAATTGAGAGAGGGGTGCAGGGCCTTTGTACCTTCAGGGGGCTGCCATAGGAGGACCAGGAAGCTTCCTCTGAATGAAGGCAGTGCAGAGGAGTGCGTGAGCTGTGAGTTATCAGCAGGCGGCTCTCCCAGCAGCGCAGAGAGTGAGAGCTCCGCCCTACATGGAGATGTGGCAGTGCACCACAACACCTCTCTAGACCCTGAGAGTCATGGCGACACGACCAGCACCAAAGACGGTACTGTAAGAAAGGGAGCTCACTTTGTTTCTCATTAAGGTTTATCTGTTTTGGAAAGCTCATAATGTTATGGAGAAGGGCATGTAAGCAAGAGAAAAGGAGAAAGCATTTACTCCCTTCCTTCACATAGCCTGCTCTTTCCATCCTATGGCTGAATTATCAGTGGTCTTGCAAAAAAAAAACTGCAGGGGAAATTTATCCAGCTAAATTCAGACTCTTCAGCTTCTTAGGGAGAATGTGGTTGATAGGCAATCACTCCCTCTCTCCCCAGAGGAAAACTTCTTGACCATTCTCTGGAAAATTAAAGTAATATGTTCCTATGAATGGAAGCTGACTCCTGATATAAAATTCATAGTTCAGATAAGTTGTATATTACACCTAGAATAGTGAAATAAAATATTGAAAACATGTTTCTACAGTATTGCAGTGGTATTGAGAACACAGTTTCTCTTACTCAACAGCATAGCACCATCACATCATTCTGTCTGGTGTCTCTTTCAATCCCTGACTTTCCCAGTGAATATGTATGTGTTATGTTTTATTTTATTTTTTAATTTTTAAAATTTATTTAAAATGTATTTTATTTACTTTTTATTTTTATGTGTTATGTTTTAGAAGAAACATGGTGATTTGTTATTGCCAATTGTTGATCATATACTGAAAGCTACCTATATACCATATACTTTGTGAATGTTATTATTAAAACTCTTGGTAAGCCTGAATGATAGGTATTATTCATCCTGTTTTATCGATGAGGAAATTGTTTCCCATAGACTTTATGTGATTGACATGGATTGACAAAGAGTGATAAAACAATGATTTGGAATGCTCTGCCCACATCTCAAACCCATGTAGACTTTCTGTGAAAATATTTTAAAAGAGTGTTAAGGTTTCTTGAGTCTAATCTGAGGTGTCTTGAGGCAGGTGTTAGTTCCAAAGGGGAAAAGAACATTTAGGTATGGATAAATAAGGCTTTGCTTATGCGCCTCCCACACTTCTGCGAACAGCTTTATGTGTCCTGTTGTGGTGGCAGGCATTAATTGCTCACACATCCACAGTAACATACAAAGTCTCTATTTAACTAGAAAACTTTAATAACTGGTTTTTGCCTTGCTAGAAACAGCCTCTAATCTTCCTGGTAGAAGTGGTGAATTTTCCTCTCACAGTTGATAGGGCTCCACTTACAACAGAATATTTAACTTTTCATTTGTCCTGAGATCTTGAATAAGTATATGCTGTGTACAGCTGCACAATGACATAGTCCAAACTCCAATGAGCTCACCATTAAGTGTTCTTTATAGTATTTTTCAAGCATACCTAAATTGAAGCTGGAAAAGTTTATCCAAAGACTTGAGACCCTTTCATGCTGGTGTTTGACCTTGGTGTCTCAAGTAAGAGAAGACCTCTGTTCTTTGCCACTGCATCCAGGTTAGGAGTAAAACAAAAACACAAAAGCAGAGTGGATACAAAGGCAATAGGTCCTTTTCATGGAGCAGGATAAAAAGTTCTCTTTCATACCCCAAGAGCCTCCCCAAAGATCTTCCTTACACAGGTTGTATTAGTTTGATCTCAGACATGCCTAGCATACTGCCTATGATTTTTCCCTTTTTCTTAAACAGTACCAGGTTGTAGAAAGTTAAGCCAGACTGTCAAAATCAAAACAGGCTAAGAGTGTTTGTGCAGGTTAAGGACTTTACTAGAGGAATTGAATTACTGAAAGATTAGCCTTATGCTGAAATGCTAAATGGCTGCAGAAGAAATCTGAGAAACACAATTTAATATTATTAAAGACTTGAAGAGACAGGAACTGAGTCATGGGAAAAGAAAGTATTGAGAAGGGTCAGTTAACTGAAGGCTTAGAAACATGTTAGGATCTGTACTGGAAAGAAAAGGGACAGATAGAAATGCCTTAGGTTTACTGAGTCTGTTTTTCTTTCTTTCAGTGATACACAGATGATTAAATCTTGCCTGTGGGCAACTAAGCAACTAACTGGACAGCCGGCATGGCTTTCTGAAATGTGACACAGGATGATGAGTGCATTCTATTTATGATATCATCTGGCAGAATACTATCACAGAACCTTCTGTGACAATATTATACATTATCCAATACAGCACAACAGGATCAAAGCATACTGAGGCACAGTGGCTGAGCCAGGCAAGCCACGGGCACTTCTCTCCAGATCCAGGCAAAACCAATACAATATCATGAAGAGTGATGTCGTTCTGCATACGTGCTGTAGGCAACAGCAGACAACTTGGGATGTGAAGAAGAACTGCGAAACATTCGTCCCACACAGTTATTCTCTAATGTTCTTATGAAGGAAGAACGACATTGTACTCTACTAAGACTCCAGTGCCAGCGACAGTGTTGTGTTGAGGTCAGCTGGTCATTGCCAAGCCTGTGATTTCCAGAGAGGAAATCTGCAGAACAGAGAGGCTGACTGTCTTACAACAAAATGAGTATGGCCAGGCTCTGGGCCACAGTACCTCTTTTAAGATTGTTATTTTTTTCTCTGGTCCATTGTTCATGATTTTCCTCCCAGCAAGAGAAGAGCCTTGCTGGAACTGTTCCTGCCGAGAACCTTCCTTTCAGGTTCAACTCAAGCCTCCTCACCGTCTCTCTCAACCACTGCCTCCCACCTTTTCCCTCTGCATCTTTTGATAATCCATAGTATGCATTGCTTATACTTTTTAGCATACCTGAAAAAAAACATAGATTTCTGTGAAGTTCATTATAACTTTTCAAAAATATATCTGTTTCTTGCCAGGCATGGTGGCACATGCTTGTAATCCCACTACTTGGGAGGCTGAGATAGGAGGATCACAGGTTGAAAGCCAGCCTCAGCAGCTTAGTGAGGCTCTCAGCAACTTAGTGAGACCCTGATTCCAAATAAAATACAAAATAGGTCTGGAAGTGTAGAAAGCCTCTGGGTTCCACCTCCAGTACCACACACACACACACACACACACACACACACACACACAGTCTATGTATATCTATATCTATGAGTGTGTTCTTAAATAAAAGGAGATTTACTTGGATCTGAAACTTGTATCTTATAGTTCTTTGGGTTTTACTCAATCTCCTAACATAATACTGTAATCAGAACAGGCAGCCAGCAAATACTTAGTAGTGAATGAATAAGTGAAGTAGTATGTCTATTAGGAATTGCCAAATTGTTAGTGACAATCACCTGTTAACAGTGGCTTTTAAAAGACAGAAGTAGCCAGGCGTGGTGGCGCACACTTGTAATCCCACGCTTGGGAGGCGGAGACAGGAGGATCGCGCAGATTTGAAGCCAGCCGCGCGGGCTGGCTTAAGAGACCCTGTTTCCAAATAAAAAAATATAAAATAGGTCTGGGAGTGTAGCCCGGAGGTAGAAGGGCTTCCAAATGAGCCAAATTATGTTTTTCCACCTCTGAATCGTTCTTGTTAGATATTTTGGTCACAGCAATGATATGCTGGTCAATACTTAAAGGAAACATGCAAAGAAGTTCTGTTATTCTAGATAGGCTCGACAAGTCAAAGATCTAGCGATGTCAGGCATGAGAAGGATTTTTCTAGGAATAAAGTGAGGGAAGGGACTGGAGCTCCCAATGGTGTTGAAAAGCAATTTCTATGGTAAAGGCAAAAAAGAATAAGAGAGCTAGGCAGCCGCGGTCTGAGGATGGAAAATGCAACTTAGGGTTCCAGATTCCTAGCTGTCCCAGAGAGGACAAGGCTCTCAAAGTGGAACAGAGGTTGAAGGTCACCCAACTGGAAAAGATTCAGAAGCTCCTAAAGTGTAATCATAGCCACTGAGTGTGCTTTCCATATTTCCTAGCAGTGCAGAGTGCAGATGGGTTTCAAATAACCATCTGGGGATCCTCCAAATCACAGATCATGAATGTATCTAAAGACTTTTATTTTTTATTTATTTATCTATTTTTTTTTTTAGTGGTACTGGGGTTCCTGGAAGCCCTTCTACCTCCGGACTACACTCCCAGACCTATTTTATATTTTTGAAACAGGGTCTCTTACGCCAGAGCGGCTGGCTTCGAACCTGCGGGATCCTCCTGTCTCCGCCTCCCAAGCGCGAGGATTACAAGCGAGCGCCACCACGCCCAGCTCTAAAGACTTTTATTAACACAGCACTCACCATAGGAAACACAGTTTCAAGATTGCTGTTTGTTCTTTTTTTTTTTTTTCCAGATTTTGTTGCATCTTTAATTCTAACTTAAACAATGAGAATTTTCTTAATGTGTTTTTGGATTGGTTCTTGCCAAAGAAGACTGCAGGAGTTTAGGAATGGAGTAAAATTAATGATTTCTCCACTAAATCATCCAGTCCTTTAAGCAAACTTAAATCCCTTCCAACCCAGGAAATGGACTGGCAATGTCCACCAAATAAAATTTTTATCCCTTTCTCATCTTGTGAGTGGGTTAAGGATATATGGACTATCTCCTTAGCACTCTTCTAAAGTGAAGCAGTAGCTCTTTGGTGGGTGGGGGAGATTGATCCACTGGCCATTGTTCTTACTAGCTACAGATCTTGATTTGTGCTCTCAACAACATTAACGTGGTTGAGAAATGCAGTTGGTTGAAAGAGAAGAGTGTGATGATGGGTATGGTGGTGCACACCTGTAACCCCAGGACTTGTGAGGCTAAGGCATGAGGATTGCAGGTTTGAGATTAGCCTCAGCAACTTAGCAAGACCCTATTTTAAAGTAAAAAATAAAAATGCTTGAGGTGTAGCTTGAAGGTAGAATGCTCCTAGATTCAGTTATTAGATCCCACCTACCCACCCTCAAAACAAGAAAGAAAATAAGGGTGACATTTGCAACATTAAAATAAATATGATCTTGAGTCTCTAACAATAAGACCATAATGAGTCATGTACTTGTTTATTTCTGATACATTGATTTGGATTTATTCTTTTTTCTTTGGTTTCACAGAAATGAGGATTTGGTCTATGATTTGGAAGATCCCCAAACTGATATTTGAAACAGGGAGAACCCATCAATTTATTATAAAATACATAACATGGATTCTTACATTATGATGTTAAAAAAGGATAAACAATCATATGTAAGCTGTGGCTGCAATTATGTACATCATATGGAAGGCAACACGGCCGATTCAGAACAGAAGTTGTGTAGGTGGTGGAAATATAATTCTCCCCCTCTGTTTTACCAAATGTAGTTATATTGTTTTTACAACAGAAAGAAAATCCATCTGCGCTTGGCACTGCTTGGCACTGCTAGGAAGTATGTAAAGCACACTCAGTGGCCATGATTCGACACTCCATGAGCTTCTGAATCTTTCCAGTTCAGTAGCCTCACCTCTGCTCCACTTTGACAGCTAGGCCTCTGGAACCTTAAATCTCATTTTCCATCCTCAGACCACAGCTGCCTAGCCTGCTTACTCCTTCTTGCCTGGACCACCATATTTACTTTCAACACCATCAAGAGCTCCAGTCCCTTCACAGTCTCATTTTATTCCTAGAATACTCCATTTCTCTCATCCTCCTTTATACAATCTAAGCTCAGCTGCTTCTAACTAGCACCCTCAAATCTCTTGACACTGCTTCCTTCTGACTTAAATGTGCAGCAAACTCTCCACCATGGCTGAATTTGTCTGTCTTTCACTGTCACCTAACATTTCTAGCTAAGCCTATATATAAAATTACCAATTCCAACCTCAAAGGTATGCACGGGGAGGGGGAGGAAGGGTGGAGGGAAGGGCACCAAGAGTCGTCTGCATGTATTTCTGTCACTCTATACTCCAGAGTGATGTAAAATTATGAGGGACCAAATAACAATGATAGTGATAATAATAATAATAATAATAATAATAATAATAATAATTACAAAAGTGTTTTCCATTGTAAGCCAGGCTCAAAGTCATATAATAATTTTAACACTTTTTAGAGGCCATTTCCACCTGTTATTCTCCACATTACCTGATCCAAATACTTTCTACTTCCACAACCTTTAAAATGTGTGTTCTCAAAGATTTTGTCCTCGGATCTTCTTCTTCCTTGTATTATTTTATTTCATTTCATTTCGTGTGTGTGTGTGTGTGTGTGTGTGTGTGTGTGTGTGTGTGTGTTACTGAGGATTGAACCCAGGCATGTTCTACCATTGAACTATACCTCTAATTCTTTGTATATTTTATTCTCAAAGTCTCACTAAGTTACCTAGCTCTGTCCTCAAACCTGTGATCCTTTTGTCTCAGCTTCCCAAGTACTGGGATTATAAACCTGCACCACCAAACCAGCTTCATTCTTCTTTAACTACCATCATTTGAATATCTATTTTCAAAGCCCACCTGTCCCCTGACCCAACTATACCTTTTCCACTGGGTCCTAGGATATTTTTTATTCTTGGATGCCACATAAGCATCTTAGGATCAAACTCATTTTATTTTAACCTGAAAACTTTCTTGTTATAGGTTCTACATTTAATTCTAATAGTAGCTATACAACCACTACTTCAGAAATATGGAGGGATATTCTACTGCTCTTTCCCTTTTACCATCCCCTACATGAGTCAGATCAGTCTGTGAATTGTCTTTGTGTTTGCTTTAATTAATTAATTAATTAATTTTTTTGGTGTGGTCCTGGGGTTCCTGGAAGCCCGTCTACCTCCAGGCTACACTTCCAGACCTATTTTATATTTTTAAATTTTGGAAACAGGGTCTCTTAAGCCAGCGAGGCTGGCTCCAAACCTGCGTGATCCTCCTGTCTCCGCCTCCCAAGCGCGGGGATTACAAGCGTGCGCCACCACGCCCGGCTTTTTGTGTTTGCATTTAAATCTCTCCTTCCTCTACATGCCCGTCCTTGCCACTTTAATTATTCTCATTTCATAAATGATGGATCAATAGAGTGGCCTCATAACCAGTCTTCTTGACTTCTGAGCTGTTTTCTTTGAGCCACTTACTCTGTCTTGATAATTTAGAAAGCCACTTTTTAATATAATTGGGCCTGCTTTAAGCTCTTCCCTAAGTCTCCTCATTACTTGGCTGAAAAGGTTCAAAATTCCCTAAGATGGGAAACAAAGCCCTTTGTGATTTGGACTCAGTCTTACCCTTCTGGGGTCTTCACCAGTTTCCTGCACTCAGACACACTGAACACTCATTTCAACCAGTGCGTCCTCTTTTACACTGTCTCCACGCCTTTTCTGGTCTGTGCCAATCATCTATTGATGTGATAGTTTACCTACTTCCTTGACCTCTAAGCAGAGTGAGGGGTTTTCCTCTCCTTTTTCTCATGGTTCTTTGATGCCACTGATATTTCTGTTCTTACCACATTTTAGTCTGACTATTCTTATTTCTGTCTCCTCCACTAGAGTATGAGATCCTTGAAGGTAGGACCGCATTTCAATTATATTTATCTCCCTACAATCTGACATATTTCAATTGTCTAGAATCTGTTTTTCACACTCGTCCTTCTAGAGCTCTTATTTTGTTAAAATTTGCCTTCAACTTTCTTGAGTGAATTCTCAGCCCCTCTAACTGTGCTCCTTTACTTTTCATTCACTCTCCAACTCAGGGTAATCAGATTCCACCCTTTGTACTTCCAAGAAGCAGCTCTGGGAAAGGTCAGCAATGACTCATATTGCCAGATTCCACAAACACTTTCCAGACCCTGACTTATCTGTCTTTTCTTAGGCCTTGGACACTGGAAACTCCTCTCTTCATTTTGAAGTGCTCTCTCTGTCTCTCTGTCTCTGTCTCTCTCTGTCTCTCTGTCTGTCTCTTGTCTCTGTCTGTCTCTGTCTCTGTCTCTCTCTCTCTGTCTGTCTCTGCCTCTCTCTCTCTCTCTCTCTCTCTCTCTCTCTCTCTCTCTCTCTCTGACACTGCACATTTCTCCTCTACCCCCATTTCTTTATCTGCCTTTGTAAACTCTTTGGCTTGCCTTTCCCTGAGATTTAGGCCTCTGTTTGTTACTCTCATTTTCCACACTCAGTACAGAATGGTGTCACTTATTATAAAGTCACAGTGTGATCTATCCCAATAGTCTTTTTTTTTTCTTTTTTTTGCAGTACTGGGAATTGAAGCCGGGGACATTCTACCTTTGAGCCACACCCCAGTCTACTTTATTTTAAAACAGGGCTGACTAAATATCTGAGGTTGGCTCAAACCTGTGGTCCTCCTGTCTCAGCCTCTCAAGTACTGGGATTACGAGAGTGGGTCACCACAGTTGGCTATCCCAATAGTCTCAACTTCCACTTATAACCCCGTAAGTCTCCAAACTTTATTCAGCCCTCACTTTTCAGATTGCAATATCCAGCTTCCCAGTGGACATAAGTATTTGGTTCCATGGTTTTGTTAAATACAACACTGACTCAAACATCTACTCCTGGGCCTTTGCTCACTGCTGACTTCCCTGCCCTTCCCTCACTGAAGGCTCCTTTTGAATTTCTTATGTAAATCCCTACAGTCTTGAGGTCCCTCAATGGCAAAATGCAGATCAAAATGGAACTTAATTGATGACACTGTTCGAGGATTAAATTAGATGTAGAGAAGGCAGCACAGAGTAGGCTCATGTAAATATTTTATAACATGATTATTGCTCTCCAGTTAGCATTCTCATGGCTGGGAGTATAGCCCAGAGGTAGAAAAGCCCCTGGGTTCCACCCCCAGTACCACACACACACACACACACACACACACACACACAAGATTTATTCTAGAGAAAGACCCACTAAATACCTAAAAGTAAGAACTTTTAGTTATTAAATTTTCCACAGGGATAGAGCTAATCATAAACTGGTTTTTGCATGGATGACCAGGATAGATTTGGGGTTTTTATATTGTATACCCTATATGTTTTTATATTGTATACCATACAGTTTATTTCAGTTTATGGATTATAAAGAAAATAGCTATATTTAAAAGAAATATCCAGGTACAGTGGCTCAAACCTATAATCTCAGTACTTGGGATGCTGAGACAGGAAGATTGCTGGTTTGAGTCCAACTTCAGGAATTTAGCAAGACTCTCAGCAATTTAGTGAGACTCTGTTTCAATTTATTTTCCTTTTGGTGGTACTGGGGTTCCTGGAAGCCCTTCTACCTCCGGGCTACACTTCCAGACCTATTTTTACATTTTCATTTTGGAAATAGAGTCTCCTAAGCCAGCGCGCGGCTGGCTTCGAACCTGCGCGATCCTCCTGTCTCCGCCTCCCAAGCGCGGGGATTACAAGCGTGCGCCACCACGCCCGGCCAAAAAAAATTTTTTTAAGGGCTGGATAGCTCATAGGCAGACTATACCTGGGTCCAATCCACAATACCAAAATCAATCAATTAATTAATTAGTTAAAAATAGAATACATACAAATAAAAATAAGCAATGCAGAATTATACAAATTAAAAAATGAAAAGCCTTGATCATCCCAATAGCTACAACACAACTCCTCAGAAATAGTCACCATCTGAGCATGTATATCAGACACATTACTTAAAATTGCAAATATAAGTAAATATGGATAGTTAGTCTTTCTTTTTCTTTTGATACTATGGGTTGAACCTAGGAACATTCTGCCTCTGGACTACATCCCCAGCTCTATTTTATTTTATTTTATTACTTTGAAACACATCTCACTAGGTTGCGGAGGGCCTCACTAAGTAGCTGAGGCTGGCCACAAACCTGTGATCCTCTTGTCTCATCCTCTCAAGTACTGGGATTACAGGCATGTACCAGCATGCCTGGCCTCACTATGAAACTTCTTAAGCTAACATAGACAGATACAAAATTCTGTAATATCTTACCTATCCTTCTCATTAGGTAAATCTTCGGTATAGATGACAGTGAGAAAATTACTTCATTGCTAAAATATTGGCAGCTTTCTTTTTTTTTCCTTCTTTCCTAAAACAACTTCTTATGAGAACAAGAGTGAGATTGTGTGTTCCTCTGTAAGGTCACCGTCTTCTGAAAATGGTGATATCTCATCATATTGCAACCTGATGGGAAGAACGTATTTTCCTCTTTTTATATTCTTTGGTCTTCATTAGCACATATTGCTTTCAGCTTTAGTTAGTTAGTTAGTTAGTTTTGTGGTACTAGGGATGGAACCCAGAGGCTATATTCTCAGCCCTATTATTTTAGATTTTTAAATTTTTTTGTTTTTGTTTGTTTGTTAATTTATTTTTATTTTTATGTGGATCATATTGAAAATGGCATACATTCAGACTGTGTTTGGTACCCTCTCCTCCCCCACTTCCCCTTCACCCCTCCCAACAATGAGTGTCCAGGTTGACCATGCAACATTCATACTTTTACACATATTAGAATGTAGCGCCTCCATTAATCAATATCAGCCTTCTTCATCTCCTACCTTTCCATTTCAGCTTTTCTGAGCTTTCCCCTCCATTATCTGGAGTCCCTCTGGTATTCCTAATACTCCCTAGTTTGGGCACATGAGAGAAAACATATGTCCCTTCTCTTTCTTTTTCTTTTTTTTTTTTTTTAATTTTATTTTATTGGTGCACTGTATTCATACATCATAGTGGGATACAAACTTTTGTAGACATACATGCACACATCGCCCAGTCAGCCCCCACCCGATCCCCACCCCATTCTCTCCCCATCCTTCCTTCCCATGGTTGGCTTAGTGGTTGACATCTAGTATTATAGCAATTTATCCAAAATTAAAAATGATAATCTCACATAACAATTTCATTTGTCTGATACCAAGCGTTTGATGATTTAAAGATAGCATTTCAATATTTCTTTTTGCTTTCTTTCTTACCAGAGAATATTTTTTTCTGTTTTTTTAGGTGAAACTATCATATATTTATATATTTATTTTTCAGAAAAAAATCTATCCTAAACGATCTTGAAAAAGAACAAAGCTAGCAGATATATATTTTCTGATTTCAAACCATATAAAGCTACAATAATTGAAACAGTGTAGTACTATTCTAAAGGCAGATATATAGACCATTGGAGTTAAATACAAGCCTAGAGCTAAATTCTTCCCTATATTGTCAAGTTATTTTTGACAAGGTTTCCACGAACATTTGGTGGTGGGAATAATAATCTTTTAACTAAATATTGTTGGAAAATAATAATTACATGGAAAAGAATAAAATTGGACCTTTACCTAATCCCATATACAAGTATTAACTCAAAATAGATAAAAGAACTAAATATAAATCTTAAGACTATAAACTTTTAGGAGAAAATCTGGGTCATAAAACCTCACAACATTGAAATTGGCAGTGATTTCTTGGATATGATTTCAATGGCACAGGCAACAGAAGAATATACAAACTCCCTAAAAAATAAAAGAAAATATTGTATATCCAAAGACAATGTAAACAGAGTTAAAAGTTACTAATAGAATTGGATAAAATATTTCCAAATGCTATATCTGAAGGTATATTAATATTCCAACTAGAAATCCTAAAAATTAACAACAATAAGGGCAAACAATACAACTTAGAGATAGGTAAAAGACTAACATAAATAATGAATCTCCACAGATAACCAATCTTAGTTGTCTGTTGGATGGAAACTCTTGTTTCTCTGGTTCTGGTGAGTGTTACCTATTTCTTCTTTGTAGTTAATCTCTTTGAGTATTTTCTCTAGCGCTGGTTTTGAAGACATAAATTCCTTCAGTTTCTGTTTGTCATGGAAGCTTCTTATTTCTCCATCTAATTTGATAGAAAGTTTTGCTGGGTAGGAAATTTTTGGCTGGAAGTTGTTTTCTTTCAGAGTTTGGAATATGTTACTCCAAGCCCTTCTGGCTCTCATGACTTGGTTTGGGAAGTCTGGAGTGATTCTAATTGGTTTGCCTCTGAATGTCACTTGGCCCTTTGTTTTTGTTGCCTTTAAGATTCTCTGCTTGGCTTCCACATTGGTCATTTTGACAATTATATGGCGTGGGGATCCTCTTCTCGGATCCTGTCTAAAGGGAGGTCTATAAGTTTCCTGGATCTGTGTATCAACCTCTTGCTCTATATTTGGAAAATTTTCTGCTATTACTTCCTTGAAGAGATTGTTGATCCCTTTGGTATCACTTTCTTTTCCCTCCTCTATTCCAATTATTCTTAGGTTAGCTCTCTTAAGATGGGCCCATATTTCTTCAATGTCAGATTCCTGCTGTTGGATATTTTTTTCTAGATTAGAAACTATGCATTCATTTTTGGATTGCTCATCTTCTAAGAGCGAGATTCTGTTCCCCATGTGGTCTAATCGGTTGTTTGTGCTTTGAATTGAGGCCTTTACTTCATTAATTGCATCCTTTATCTCTTTTTGGCTCTCTCTGAGTTCTTTTCGAAGCACCTCTATTATTTCTACAGTTATTTTCCTGATTTGATCTTCTAGAAATCTCTGATTTTCTGTTTTATCAGGTTCTGATGTTGTGGGGTTGTGCACCTTCATTACTCCAGTGTTATTCCTCTTTCCCATGATTTCGGAGGTTTGTGCCTTCTCTGGGTTCTTCCCTTGGGTCACTATGGCTTCACTTAAGGTGCTCTGGATCTTGAGTCTGTATTATCTCAGACCCCACTACTCCTTTACTGGGTTGTATCACAGAGTCTCCGACCCAGGGAGTCGATAGAGGCTGCTTTAAACTATGGGGGGTGCCAGGTTGCACGTTCTCCTATGGTGTGATATCTCTGCCACCACCACTCCCTCACTGGGTCGAGTCCTAGGAGGCCCAATACTGCGATTTCTCCTCTGTGGCCCGCAATTTGACTCACTGTTCTTGAGTACGCAGATGTAACTGTACTGGACTCGGTGAATTCACTGCTGCTGCCGCCGCCGGTGGCAATATGGCGCCTCTGCCACGCCCTCGGCCATGAGGCTGGCGTATTTTTCTTCTCTGGTTTTGATTTCCACTCTGAATCCCTGCAGCGTGTGCTGAGCTCAGCCACTGGGAGCTTTAAATGCTGTCTGTGCTGAAAGATCCCACCTGGCTGTTCCGCAGCGGCTCACCTGGCTTGCTGTAGCCGTCAGTTGAGTTCGCCGCTGCTGCCGCGTCCTCGGGCGCGTGTGTCTCCTCTGTGGCCCTGAGTTCTGTTCTCAGTCCGCTTTCTCTCTGGAGCCTGGTGGGTTTTTTTTGTTTTTCTGGTGATGGTGTTTTCTGGCTATGAAAGGCGCTCTTTTTGTGGTAATGGAGATTGGTTGTTAGCGGGACTCTTAAGCCCCGCTTTTCTCGGTCGCCATCTTCCCGGAAGTCGTCCCTTCTCTTTCTGTGCTTGGCTGATCTCACTTAACAGAATATTCTGCAGGTCTTTCCATCTTCTTGCAAATGACATGATTTTATTCTTCGTTATTGTTGAGTAGAATTCCAT
The DNA here is from genome assembly GCF_963383645.1 of Muscardinus avellanarius. Classification (NCBI taxonomy): domain Eukaryota; kingdom Metazoa; phylum Chordata; class Mammalia; order Rodentia; family Gliridae; genus Muscardinus; species Muscardinus avellanarius. Next base: position 91,455,394 of record NC_137797.1, read on the forward strand.
TGTGTGTATTTCCCATAATTTTGCAATCCATTCATCTGTTGATGGAGATCTAGGTTGGTTCCATATTTTGCCTATTATGAATCATGCTGCTATGAACATGGGTATGCATATGTTACTGTAGTTCTCTGATTTCAACACCTTTGGAAAGATACCCAGGAGTGGTATAGCTGGATTATATGGTAGATCCATTCCCAGTTTCCTAAGGAATCTCCACACTGAAGACTTTTAAAATTTTTGAAACAGGTTCTCACTTAGTTGCGAAGGGCCTCACTAAGTAGCTGAGGCTGTCCACGAACTGCAATCCTACGGTCTCAGCCTCCTGAATGCTGGGATTACAAACATGCACCACCATGCCTGGCTTCGGTTTTAACTTTATAGCAACAGAGAATTAGAAGGTTTCTGCTTCTTAGAACACTGCTAGTCTTTCTCTTTCAGTTCCTTTGTACCTGTCAAAACTTGTGCTCTCTCCCACTGAAATATTGAATTGTGTTTCCTGTATATATGACAGTAAAATGGCTCAGTCATGACTGTAGGAATGATTAAAAATAGATTTAATTTCACATTTGGAGGCTTGTAAGAGGATGAGATAAGCTACATTAAAAACAGTATCTGTGTCCTTGGAGAATTCTAGAACATAGAATACTTTAACATAAAAGAATAGAAATCACCCAGGCCTATTTTACTGAAGCCAAATTTTCAGCAAAACAGAAGAACCATCGAATAATGTCAGAACTATGACTGGTTTAGGTTTATATTACATTTACAGACAAGAATCTGAATAGATTCATTCAGATAAATAGATTCAAAGAGTTGATCACAAGACCTGGACTGAGTTCCTTGCATTAGGAAAGCAAATGTTAGTGGGTGTGATGGCGCACACTTGTAATCCCAGTATTTGGGAGGCTGAGACAGGAGGATCTCAGTTTGCGGACAGCCTCAGCTGCTTAGAGAGGCCCTCTGCATCTCAGTGAGACCCTCTTTCAAAAATAAAGAATAAAAAATGGGGCTGGGGTTGTAGCTCAGAGGTAGAATCCCCTGGGTTCTATCCCCAATACTGAAAGAAGAAAAGAAAGAAAGCAAATGTTATTACTGCTCTTTAACATTCTCAGCAAATATGACAAAAATTACCGCCAGTTTTATGAAGAAAAATTTTGAAAAAGGGTTAACTATAACCCTAATTTTTTCAGTTAGGATTTATAAATTTAGATTTTCTGATTTGCATCCAAACGTATGGTCTCTAATTATAGACATTCAGTATTTTTATAAAAAAAACCAAAGGTAATTTATATTTGTATTTCCGTTATCATAAATATAGATGAAAATAAATACCAAGTTGTTATATCTACCTCACTGTCTAAATAGGATATTTTTCTAGTTTTTTATGGCGCCTCTTCAGGTCTTTAAATCCTTGCTTTGAGATGAGTCTTGTCATTCAAAGCTCTGCTTTAGAAGGAGTGGGATCCACTTCAAAGAAGAGCATTGGAAGGAGCAGGTGAAGCATGTGTTTTTTATCTGCACTGAAGAAAACACTCTAATGTCAACCAGCAGCAAAAGGATGCAGCAGCAATATGAATTTAAAAGTAAAATGAGACTGAAAAATAAAATCTTGGAAAGCATCAACACACTGAAAATGGAATGTGCAATATGGCAGAACTCTTCCAGAGAGAACCACCCAAACTACAATGAGTAAGAAAATTAGTGATGGCATCTTGTCTCTCAGATACGTAGGACCGATAAGTGCCAGGAAACAACCTTTTTATATTAGGCACCTCTGGGCCCACAAGTTCTATCTTAAAATGGTCTTTCTTAGAACAAAGAAGATGGTAGTTGGGACGGTAGGTAGTGACTTGCAAAATAAAGGTAGAATGCAGAATTTTCAACTGCCACCTGATTGTTTCCTTATCCTATTTTAATAAGCATACTTGAGCCGGTAAGGCACAAGGTTTCATATAATAAATATTTGGACACTATCTCTTAATATTTTTTGTTGTTTATTTATACTTAACACAGTTGACCATACCCAGATAAATAGCAGCATACAAAGAAACTTCACCCCCAGCCCTGGGCGGGGTAGGTGGGGGCGCCCCCCCCGCCAAGGGCCCTGGGCAGAGTGGGGGTGGCCCAGCCTACCCATGGGAAGGCATGGTACAGGGCAGGAGGTCGAGTCCGAGTCTGGGGAGGCCCGGTCAAACAGAAGGCCCAGCCACAAGGTATAGAGGAACCCAGCACTGCAGTGCTGGGCCAGGCAGTGGTGTGCTTAGAACACCAGATTTTGCTCTGCGTGGTAAAGCTGTTGGACTCCGCTCTTGGAAGGGAGGAAAGAAAAAAAATTTTCATCGCTACTGAGTGCCTGATCCCACAGCTTCCCCAAGTCACACATACTCTCTTCTATTATTAAAAAAAAAAAAAAGGAAAAGAAAAAAGAAAAATATTGGAGAGGAGTTAAAATGGCCGCAGTGGCAGCTAGGATATTGGAGATGCAGACAAACATATCCAACTGAACTGGAACTTTTGGAAAAATTCCCCACGAAGGAGGACTGCTGCTTCTCTATATTGTTAAGAATCCTGGACATCACCTGTAAGGAGAGAGTCTAGCGGAGACCTAGGAGGAAGGAGGTGGTGGCAGCAGTGGCCAAGATGGTGGTGGAGACTTGTCTTTGGGAGAGGCAGACATCTGATCCAACCCATCCTGATCCTCTGAAGAAATTACCCCAAAGGTCGAATGCTACTGTCGCGCATGCTTAGGAACTCTGGACAATATGTAGTACGGGAAAAGAGCTTGGGAAAGATTTGAAATGGTGGAGGCAGTGGCAATGGCAGTGGCAAGTACTTGAGAGACAGAGATCTGATGTAATATACCTGGAACTTTTGAAGAAATTACCCCAGAGGCAGAATACTACCACCATGCACCTCGGGGTAGTTGGACAACATGCTGGGTGAAGAGGGGGCTCAGGTTGGAGCCTGCCATGAGGCAAGGCAGGTGATGGGGACTCCGAGGCCGGGATCGGAGCCTGCCATGGGGTTAGGTCGGTGCCGGGGCCAGCGAGGCTGGGATCAGAGCCTGCCATGAGGCAAGGCCAGTGCTGGGGCCTCCGAGGCTGGGATCAGAGCCTGCCGAGGGGTTAGGCTGGTGCCAGGGCCAGTGAGGCTGGGATCGGGGCCTCCCATGAGGCAAGGCCTGTATTGAAGCCAGCGAGGTCGGGATCAGCGTCCTCCGGGTGGCCAGGCCACTACTGGAGCAGTCATTTGTGGGATCGGAACTTGCAATGCGGCATGCATAGCAAAATAGCACAGAAAATAAAATCCTAATGCTTCCCCTAATTAGCAAAAACTAGGAGAAAAGGGGTAATAGGAGGGGGTCGAGTAGTAGAAAGGGCCCTATTGAGAAGCAATTAAGGTCACCAATCAGAGGAGAGGGGTTGGGGGAGGATGGAATCTCTTTAAAACTCATGAGGTATGTAAACAAATATATCAAAGATAATCACCAATTAAGCATGGGATCGAGGGAGGGGGAGGGAATGGGATGGGGATTGGATGAGGGCTAATTGGATGATGTGTGCTTGTATATCCTCTCAAGTCTTGTATTCCAAAGTGATGTATGATTACAATGCATCAATAAAAATAAATAATTAAAAAAGAAAGAAACTTCACCTCGATGGGAGAACATTCTCACTATAACATCAGCACAGTAGGCACCTGGTGCCTAGGACAACCCAAAACATAGCTGGCTGCTGCTGCCCCAGGAACCCAAGCGTGAAAAACTGGTGGGTTTACATTGATGTTCTACTGAAACTCACTGGCATGTAAGAGGTTAAAAATCTCAGCGCAACTAAAAAGAAAATAAGTGGTTCTCAAACAATGCTGGAAAGGGGCTAATAAATTCTTCAGGATTAACACCAAAGTCTGATGCAAATGAATTCAATCCCTTTGATATTCAATGGGAAATTAAAGCCAATGAATTAAATACTCAAGTCCTCTTTTGTTGCAATTCTCTTTTGCAAATATTGCAATAATCTTGATTTGTCAGCATTATTGGAAAGCTACTTTCTAGCTGTCTTGAATATATTCCCCTAACAAGCACCTGTGCTTAGAATGTTGACAACGAGTGCACTGATTGTTTTTTAAGGTCCTGAACTTTTTATTTCATAAAATGTTAACCTTAGGTAATAGAAATGTGTTATAATTGTGTCACTAGTAGTACACTCTTTGAAATAGACCATACACTCTTTTATTTTTGCCATAGACATATTGAAAGTTTTTTCCATTGTCTTGCAAAGATATGCTAAGAGTAAGATTTTTCTAAGAAAACTAAAGAGATTAAAAATTTTTAGGTTTTCATACAAAGGCTAAAGTATTCATACCAGATGATGAGAACTATGTTCTCATAATAAACATTTTCTATTATGTTTTTATAGCCAAATGTTTTAATAAGATTTTTCACGTTCTGGAAACCATTCCCATTCATATGAAATCTAAATATATTTTTATGGCATCATTAACTCATTAACATTGGTGGGTTATATTTATATAGTTTGATGCATTAAAACCTTCTACTGGTAGCAAGCAAAAAATAAAAAAAAAGATAAATTTTTGTGAACTGATTGCCCTGATGTGATGTAGATTTGTTTTTAGTTTAGGGTCTGTGTTTGAAGAAGAGATGGAGAATATTTTTAGTTTTGCAATGTAGTTTGAAGTAAGGGCAGAATGTGTCCCTTTTCTATCACCACATTTTTAAACCAATAATATCTTTGATGACAGCAGTTCTAGGATTAGAATTGTCAAATTAAATCTCTTAATCCAAGTTTACGATGACCAGAGATTTTTATCTAGAAAAGTCAGTGGAAAATCATAAGACAAACTTTTTCATCAGAGTGTGTATAAATAGTGTATTCAATGATCATGTATTCAGTATTCCATGTGGGGATATTTTAGCCATGTTTTACTAGGCATCACATTCCTTGCATGGAAAACCCAGCACAGTCCTCACTCTCCCTCCTGCATTGTCTCTGGGTCCGTTTGGGCTTGGGGAATAATCATAGCGCCTCAGCATGCCAATGTTTGCCTCTGGCTGGTAGGCTGCAATGCTTCAAATTATTTCATTTTTATGAGTCACACTGTATACATGGAATTTTAAGAACCTAGAATGCTAAACAATTTTCCCTTCTCTCTCATTCTTTTCCCTGGTTTCTTCTTCAAATTAAAAAAAAATAGAATATAAAGTTTCCACTATTTATGGACTCCCTGCGTACTACCAACAATGGAGTTGGAGATGTTCTAACAGGTTAGTGGCAGAACTTTCAAAAAAATAATTTCACTTCACCTAAGAGGATCTGAAAAAATCTGATGATGGCATTTTTCCCGTCTTGCAACTCTGTAATACTCTTTCCCACCCAATTAACTAAAAGACTAGAAAATGTCCCCAGGATTTAGAGTCCTCAGGCCAGGCCATGTCTGTTCACATGGCTTATATTCTCTGATATTATTCAGTACATTTCTAAGATGCTTAGTGTTAAAGAATTGGGCTGTTTTCAATTACTGATAACAGGAATCTTTTGACAAATCCAATATAGTTTGGAGAATATGACTAGATTTGAAAAAATATCAAATCTCTCTGGAACATTTTATTAAATTCTTACCTCCTCTGGAAGGTCTTAAGTGTTAATCATATATGAAAAGAAAAAATAATAATAAAAAAGGAAGCAGGAAAGAAGTTTACCCAGTTTAAGAATATGTGAAAAAATTCTATCTTTAAAATAAGAATTAAAAAAAATAAGGTTCATGAAACACATTTAGTTTATTTCAGTTCAGATCATTAGACAATGTTTGCTACACATCCACAGGTGCTGGCATGAGGTGAGGTGCTAGGGCCACCAAGATGAAGACGTTGTCTCTTCACATCAGGAACTAAATGCCTGTGGGTGAGACAAGCACACAAACACTGAAAAATCAAAAAAGCAAAGCATGGCAAGGACACAATGAGTTGTTTGCAAGGCATATACTGCGGACATCTGGAGGAAGGGCACTTAGCTGAGTCATGAATAGAAGCTCTTGCAAGAAGAGATATAATGCCCGGACTGTGACTTAAAGTATGAAAAGGAGATCATAGGCCACGACTGGGGGTGAGAGAGGAAAAGGAGAAGTGCAGTTGGGAGATTAGAAGGCAATGCAGGCATGAGCAGTGGGGGGCAAGAATAGGATGTGCTAATCAAGGAGCTATGAACAGCTGTGCACCATGAATGAACTTGTGAGCAGGTCACCGCAGGCCCTATATCACAGCTAAAGAACATGAGCTTCAGTCTGCAGGTGATGGAAAGAAAGCAGTAGTGTGTGAGTGTCAAGACTGTAAATGACGGGTCTGAGATTTTGCCTGCTTGTAAGCTAACCAGTTAGGCTGCTGCAATTTCATAGATGCTTGTAGAAGATACAAGACTTGAAGATAAGAGACAAAAGGCTTTGTTATTCAAGGCACAGCAGAGAGCACTGAACTTCAAGCTCACATTGGTTTACTTTGCTCTTGGAGTTCCACAGGGGCAACAGGAAGGTAGGTCCAAGTAGATGGTATACATACAGTGGGTTTATATCACAGTTGAGAAACCCTGGGTTTAGGATCACCGATATCTCAGAAGGTGCTTGTAAGCCTGCCAGACTTTGCTCCGGAGGGAGATTTTTATCTTTATTATAGGGACTAGTACACAAATCTGCTTTTTCCTGAAGGAAGAGAGTGTATCTTCCAAGGCTGCTTGCTCTATAATATATATATATATATATATATATATATATATATATATATATGTGTGTGTGTGTGTGTGTGTGTGTGTGTGTGTGTGTGTGTGCTGGGATGAAACCCAGGGGGATTCCATTTACCTCTGAGGTACACCTCCAGCCTTGTTTTTTTTTCTCTTTTCTTTTCTTTTCTTTTCTTTCTTTCTTTCTTTCTTTCTATCTTTCTTTTTTTCTTTCTTTCTGTGATACTGGGATTCCTGGAAACCCTTCTACCTCCGGGGTACACTCCCAGACCTATTTTTATACTTTTATTTGGCAACAGGATCTCTTAAGCCAGCGAGGCTGGCTTTGAACCTGCGTGATCCTCCTGTGTCTGCCTCCCAAGCACGGGGATTACAAGTGTGCGCTGCTGCGCCCGGCCTTTTATTCTTTATTTTGAAACAGAGCCTCACTGAGTTGCAAAGGGCCTCACTAAGTAGTTGAGGCTGTCAGCGAACTGCAATCCTCCTGTCTCAGCCTCCCGAATGCTGGGATTACAAACCTGTGCCACCATGTCCAGTTATAAATATTCTTGAAAAGATAGTCCAGAACAAAAGTAGTCAGTACTTCTGCTCACCAGAAATGCAGAAATGTTAGAGATATATGAAGACTTGCCTCCCAGTAATGTACAAATCTTATATGTTTTAGATGCATCACTTTGGTGACAGGTGAGGGATTAGATTGATAGTTTCTAGACCAGGGCAAAGATGAAGAGGGCCCAGATTTAAGAGGTAGCAGGAATAAACTTGAGAAATACCTAGGAGGGAAAAATAGGCAACTTTTGCTGAGGGCAGGGGGTACAGGGATAGTATAAAAAAGAGGTCTGCAAGCCTGGTTTTGTCTACGATCAAAGAGGAAATATTTTAGGCTTTGACAACCATATGGCCTCTGTTGTACTAAACTCTGCCATTGAAGTGTGAGAGCAGCTGTACACAAAATAAACAGTTGTTGTTGTGTTCCAATAAAACTTCATTTATGTAAACAGATCCATGGCTGTAGGTTTCTGATGCCAGACATAGAACAAGTTCCAGGAGAATCTTGTATTTCCAAGTAAATGGAAATGCTGATAATTGAGAGAGGAGAAATAACCAATTATTTCTGTTATTGTTGTAGTTTTTATTTTGATGTGAGAAAATGTGGAGGTAAGTGTTTGAAGTTTTAATTTAGAAAAGTCAGAGATATCCTAATAGATTTGTTCCCGAGGCAGCTTAATATATAGATTTGAAGCTCAAGGCAAGATTAATGTTAAGAGATAATAACTGAGAAAATCACAAAAGAGATGAACTTAAAACCATCAAAGTGCCTATCATTACTCAATGAGAACATGAAGAATTGGGAAAGAGATGGGCCAAAGACAAAACACAACAGAAGTGTGAACATTTAAGGGCCCAGCTTAACTCAGATGGTGCCCCAAATTACTTTTGCAGATATAACATCTGGTGTGTGAGTGAGTGAGTGAGTGTGTGTGTATGTGTGTGTGTTTCTCTGTGTGTGTGTGTGAAGAACAAATCAGAGAATGCACTTTGTTAAAGCAAAACAACCCTCCCTAAAACTTTCATCTCTAAACACTTTGTAAATCCTTTATTCTTAAAAATAATAACACAAAAAGCTTCTAAGGAATTTCAGAGGCATACTTATATTTTCTTCTTTTCTTGTGATCTGCAAGAGTAAAATTGATTGAGAAAGATCCTGGTTAGTCATACTGATCCAAAAATCTTCCAACTAGTTTTCCCATTTCGTCAGGGAAAGGCATACAGTTGGATTTGTTCTGCTTTTCTCTTTTGAACACAAGTGTGGCAGCAGTCATAGACGATTCATTTATTTGGTCGATGACTGCACAAATATTTCAGGAGCTCCTATAATGTGAATAGTTAGGCACTGTTGAAGATAGAACAAGGCGACCGCTTGTGTAACTCTAAGCAGGATGTGATTAACGTCCCAAGAGATGGTCACTAAAACCATAGTGATGCTAATGGTGTGTTTTCTCTGCTACCCTTTGTAATTAATGATGTTTAGAAACTTCCAGAAAAAGCATACATGCATGCTTTTAAGTCATGGCAATGGATAAGTATAGGAATGGGAAACAGAAAATAAAACCACATCGTTACACATACTCTGCCAGAGAATCTGGAATAGAAAGAGTAAAATTCTGTCAACACTATTCCCACGCATTTGAATTATACGGATACTTCTCCTTGGTGGCTTGTTAAAAGTACTCATATTACCAGAATAGAAAGTGTGTGTGTGTGTGTGTTTTTTAATGTAAAATTGTGTGGTGAAGATAATGTGTCTATACACACATTATCTACCCGAGCTGGACACATTTGAATTTGACTTAAAAATGAATTTGACTTAAACTATTTTTAACCTGTATGACAACAAATAACTTAAAATAGTAAAGACTTTAAATAAGAAATGTTTTTAATTAGTTTGGAGATAAATCAAAAGCAAACAAAGAAAAAAAGAGCCCAAACATTTCTTTTTGCTTGCTTTAGTTCCAAAATGGAAAAAATTAGTATTTAGGGATAGGATGAGTTACATATTGGCACAAGGTTTCTTATTTGATTTTCAGTGTAAAGTAAGCCAGGCCATTAGTCAGTTTCTTCATGTTACAAGGATATATCTACATTTGAAAGGAAAACAAGTTCATATATTTCCTTTCTTGAGTCACTACTTTTTAGATCAGATATATTGTTTTATTTTGTTTACATAAACATATGAAAATTAAATGTGTTCTTTTGTGGTCAGTTGTTATCCCGGTAGAAAAAGAAGCTGTAATTTTTACCCCTCAATTTTGATTTTAATTCAGATGATTAAAGAAGCCTCTCTGTTATTAAAAGCTATTTACACGCTCTGTTGGAAGGGCTATTGATTCATCCTTTTGAACACTCATTATGGAAATAGGTAGTGTTAAATCACAGCTGAGTTAATGTACTATATTTCACACAGCATTTGCTGTGATTGTGAATGATGCCTATTTGTGTTCATCAAAGTAAATTTCCTAGACGGACGAGAGTAGAACAGACCTAACAATGCCTTTGGCAAGCCAGTACTCTGGCAGCTCTGGCAGATGTTGGCTTGATGGGCCACTCACCGCCCTCTATTATTTTGAAAGCCTATTTGGCTGCTTTTCGAAAGCCTATTGTAGGCCAACTTCACAACAGCAATAACCTAGTTCAGCATGATTAGATTCTCCTATTCCCCACCTACCCGAAACTACTCCTTAAAGAAAAGAATGAATGTGTCCAGCTCAAATAGATGAGAATAAAAGAGAATTGTAAATGAGTAAAATTGAGTTGGACAGTCCTGCTTCCCCTGTTCATTTTAAGTTCAAAGCCTAATGGACAGCATTCTTTCTTTTCGGCCTCTGATGTCACCTCCTCTGTGCTTTATGTGTTACAGCTCCTGCCCTTCTTCAGCTCCTCTGCAGCAAGCACATCTGTAGCAGTGCTTTGAGTTTACTGCTGAAATGAGTTTCACCTCTATTAGAATGTGTTTCTTTGGGGACAGGCTGCCTCTGCTGCTTCCCTCACAGCTCTGCTTATAGCAAGACATGTACTTGTGACTGGGCTTGGTGAGCGTTCCTGTTTGCCATCCAGACTTCAAGGTTACCGCCACATGCTATTCATAAGAAGCAAAGAGCTGAAAATAAGATTGGTTGGTAGCATGGGTTGATGTCAGATTGCGGAAGACCTCAATTATGGAAGGCTGGGCAGATTAGAACATTAAGTTTAGTGAGCAGGATGTATGTGAGGTAGGAGCTGTGCATGAAGAAGCCCCACTTAGCGGGTGGAGAGAGAGTAGGGCGGGAGTGTTGCAGGAGGGACAAGGCAGTAAGCAACTACTGATATTTAAAGAAGAATCAAACACCAAAATGACAGAGTACAAAGACATGATGAAGGAAAACACTAATCAAGAAAGTCTAAGGAAGAGGTGTGGTATGAAGTTCAGGCAGAAAAAAGACTGAGAGAAAAAAAGACACGGAGAACATTCCGGTTAGATGGAGACATCAGTGGAATTTCAACATCTGAAATGGTTTTGATAAGGAATTCATTTATTCTTCACCAAGGAATACATCTCTTCTCCTCCTCTCCCCCGAACCTTCCCTTATTATTATTATTATTATTATTATTATTATTATTATTATTATTCCTCCTCTTTTCTCCTCTTCCTCTTTTTTCTTCTTCACCAAGCACTGCCAACAAATCCCAAATGTGATGTCCTCTGGTGACATTCACCTTCTGTCTACCCCACCTGGTGCCTTCATCGGACTTGCTGCACGGAACCTGCCTTCTGTTTTGGCAATTTTTCCTAGAAAGTACAAGATTATAACTCACCTTGAGTACCAAAGAAGTTTAAGAATTTCTTCTTCCCTGGAACTTTTTTTTCTCAGTAAAATATGTGGAGTTTGGTGTGTGTGTGTGTGTGTGTGTGTGTGTGTGTGTGTGTGTTGCTGGGGATTGAACCCATGGGCATTCAACCTCCAAGCTATACCCTCAACACTTTTAATTTTTTGAAACAGGGTCTTGCTAGGTTGCTGAAAGTCTTGCTAAGTTGCTGAGGCTGGGCCTCAAACCTCCAATCTTATCTCAGCCTTCCATGTACTGAGATTACAGGTGTGTGTCATTTGGCTGGATTTTTTAAGACTCCTTTTTCGTTCAATAATTTCCTTGTATTCCCTCTCCAGAGGCTGAGAAATTCCCTCAGATTCTTTTTTCTAAGATTTATGCCAGTTAAATAAAGCCTAAAACCCTAGAAAGGTGACATGCATAGAAGCACATGTTGCCTGCTTCACTAGCATGACACACTTTGAACCTGCTGTATGTGTGTCTGGCAGTGTGTGGAGGTGGGATGGGGAGGGCAGACAGTTTGGTGAAGTTGGGCTCTATGGAGCCCAGAGAAGGGAGGCAATGAGATGTTATTTATCTAAAGTATTAGCATATAGTGCCACAGGACGGGTTCTGTTGTGTGCTGGTATCTAAATTGATACCAGCAAAGAGCTCCATAAAAGTGAGGGGTCATATGTTTTCTCTCATATGTGGGAGCGAGAAACGGGGAGACAAGGGACTTTGGATAAGTGAGGGGGACACAGGAAGAATAGTGGAAGGGGGATTGGGGAGGAAGGAGAGGAGGGGAAGGAGACATGATAAAGGAAACAGTATATGTGCACAGGTAATGCTGTGTCCATATACGAAACTATCAGTACCAAATCTCAATTACATGTAGAAGAAAGAGAAAGGAGTGTGGGGGATCTAGCGGGAAATACACCAGTGCTGTGTGCACGTACGTTATTGTCACTAAACCTCTCATTATGAGGTGCTGGGGCCACATGTGAGAAGGCTCAAGAGGTAACTTGGGGTTTGCAGCAGGACGGAACTACCTATCCCAGTCCCAAGTCACCAAGGTAATGGACTTTAGGAGAAACATCTCTTCAAAACAGCATATTTTAGCTGGATATGGTGGTGCATACGTGTAATCCCAGTACTTGGAAGGCTGAGAAAGGATCACAGACTTGAGGCCAGCCATTGGCAGCTTACTGAGACCCTGTTCCAAAGTAAAAAATTGGGTCTGTGGATGTAGCTCAGAGGTAGAACACTCCTGGGTTCAGTCCTCCCTCCTCCTCCTCCTCCTTCTCCTCCTCCTCCTCCTCCTCCTCCTCCTCCTCCTCCTCCTCCTCCTACTACTACTACTCACACACACACACACACACACACACGCACACACCTCATTTATCATTTGCAAAAAGGGGAAAGAAACTGCTCCTGGTTTTTAATTCATCCACTTCTCCAAATCTTTAATCAGTTTTAGTCCAGGAAGGCGAAAACTGATTGATCTATATGATTTTTAGAAGCAATATTTTCTTGGTAAAAATTTAAAATATAGAGCTTACACTTTAATGCTCATTTTCTAGAATCAGAGAAATCTGAGTTTGATTCTCTTTCTGATATTTATTAACTTTATGAATTTAAATGAGCATAAACTTTGTAAGCCTCTGTTTCATTATTCATAAAAAGAAGACAGCAATAGTACTTATCTTTTATGACTGTTGGGGGAATTTAATGAAAGAATGAAAACAAACTACTTGGAACCATAGAACAAATGCTCAGCACTGTTAGCAACCATTACCATTATGGCTTTTTTCAATGTAATTTTCCCCATTCCCAAATTATTTTTATATCTAATTGCTACAACTCTATCTTCAACAGAAAGAAAGAAGTTGGCTGAAAGATCATCTATACTTCCAATGTTTTTATTTATTTTTCTTTCAATCTAACTTTTGATGTAAATTGTACAAATGAAAGCACTTGGAGTACAACTTAACAGCACAACGTATCTTTTTAAAAGTGATTTGTTGTTGGGTCTGACTCTTCCCAGACTTTTTTGTGGAGATGGAGATAGTATTCTTAAATGCGTGGATTGAGGATTATTTCTTAAAACCTTAATATATCGTAGTCTGCTGTCTAATGAGTTAGCAACATTTTTGGTTATTTGGTAGGTAAAAATGAGCTTAGCAGGTGCTGTGTGAGAAATGAGAAAGAAATGCAAACTATCAAGTAGTCATGGAGCTTCTCTTGCCAAATCAAGAAGGTAGAGTTCAGATAAATAGAATAACACAATATATGGCCTATAGTGTCTGGCTTCTTTTACTTAGCTTCATGGTTTCCAGGCTCATCCGTGTGTATCGTATATCACGACTTCATTGCTTTTTGCTGTCTGGAGATACTGCATTTCACTTATCAGTTCATCAGATGACGAACATAGGAATGTTTTCACCTTTTGAGTATTATGGCTTTGCTGTTATGAGCATTTGTGTACACTTTTTTTTAAATAACAATGTGTTTTCTGTTTCTCTCAAGTATATTCCTAGGAGGGGAATTTCTGAGTCTTATTGTAACTCTCTTTCTAATGTTTTGAGGAATTAGCTGAAACATTTTGTGTTCCCCTCAACAATGTATGAGGGCTCCAATTCTATATATTCTCACCAACACTTGTTATTTTCTGTTTTTTTTCCTTATAAAAATGGATTTGATGTTAAGTGAATAGCATCCTACTCGGATGCTATTCATAAGCATGTTGTTATATTAGACATTCTAGTATAGTGGTTTGGGTTGGCTTTCCTCATGCCTTACTGTCCCTACTTGGTCTCCAACAAATAAGAGTAGGAGTTCCCATGACCTCCATGGCCCCACCCCAGTGGGGGAGGCCGGGGGCGGGGGGATACACGGCTGGACCTCCCTGTGATCTCTGCTGAAGCCATAAGGCAAGAGGCGAGTTACTCTCGGCAGGCATGGGAACCCTGGCTCCTGGTAGAGAGGAGTATGCCTCTCTCGGCTGGGCAAGATCTATAGCGTTCACTCAGATTGCTGACAGGGTTGACAGTGATGGGCACATTTTTCTCTGAAATTTAGTTGGGCTACTTAGTTGGGTGATTATTATGCACAAGATTTCTGTCTTGCTAAGCTATCTTTTTCTTAGTTCTTATATTATTTGTTTGTCCCACAACAGCACTTACAGACAACTGCTTCTTCAGCAAAGGAAATCCCAGGAAACGTACTGCCGTACCTTTCCCTGGGTCCTGAGCCAGTCTGCCTTCTGCCAGCCTTTCAAGGTCTAGAGTTTTCATGGTATGTCTTTCTTGCTGTTTTTGAACCATAGTTCATAACTACTGAATACAGAAGTTGATTCTGATTTTTGGTATTATTGTATGTAATTCTTCAGTCAACATCTTTATGACTAAAACTTTAGGATTGGTTATTAAGAAAGGAAATATTGACCTGAAATATGTGAACATAGTTAAAACTTTTCACATATTCTGCCAATTGTTTTTCAGAGGGCCATACCTACCTGTATGTTCGCCAACAATGTGTAAAAGTACTCATTACAAAAGATATCCCTACCAACTGGACTTTAAAGTCTCCCATAATTTTATAGGCAAAAATTGGTATGAAAGTTAAATTTCCATGATTTTGAAAGAGATGATGAACGACCATCATTTGTTGTAAGCAAATCCACCATAATAGAAAATAATAATATAGCTATTTGAATACTTTAAAAAGCCAGGCACTCTACTAAATATTTCATGTTTCAGTCTCATAATAACTTTATAGGTAAGGATTATTATCTCCATTTTTATGAGACTTGGACACTGGAAGCAATTGCCCAGGTCACATAATTAATAACTAGTAGAACTTAAATTTAATTTAATCAAATTTTGTACAACTTGAAAACCCTTGCAAGGTTTCACTGTGGGCAGCATGGTGAGTGGATTTGCCTAAAAGATTAACAGGCTCATCCACTGCCATAAATGAAGGGTGAATTAGAACATTTCCTTTTTCAGACTTAGTAGATGGCATATAGGAAAGCCATTCAATCTACTGGTTTCAGTTTCAATATTCAGCTACTAATAAATGATGACAGAGAAAAACCAGTCAAGGGTGCCAGGTTGTTCATCATCATTATAGACTATTAAAACCCCTCAAATCAATATCTAGTTTTGAAATCAGTAAATGATTTCTTTGGCAAGATCCACATTCTAGAAATAATTACCCTGTCTTGCAGAAGATAGATGGAGTTTCTGTCAATTGTTATGGGATTGATTGTGACTAATGTTTTATTACTCTAAGGGATTGAGAAAAGGTCTTTGCCTTGAGCAAAATTTTACTCAAGCCCTTTATTTATTTATTTATTTATTTATTTATTTATTTATTTTGCGGGTCTGAGGATGGGACCCAGGGGCATTTGACCTCCGAACTACACCCCCTACCCTATTTTTTATTCTTTATTTTGAAACCGGGTCTCAATGAGTTGCAGAGTGCCTCACTAAGTGGCTGAGGCTGTCCACGAACTACGATCCTCTAGGTTTCAGCCTCCCGAATGCTGGGATTACAAGCGTGCGCCACCACGCCCAGCTTACTCAAGCCCTTTAAAGATAGACCATGATTACCCTTCCAAGCTCCTGCTAGGATACCAATGCCTTGAAATACTCAAAGGAATGAATCAGCAGGATATTGCCTTTCCAAACTCATCTAATGTACTAATGTATTTTGAATCTCAGAAGAGAAAATTATAATAATTTGCATAACGTCAGATGTCAAGTTTTCTTCATCATACTTAGATTGTCATTGGTGAACCCTTGTGGAGGGTCTTGGGAGTATAAAGAATGTCATACGTGTACAATTGTTACTTTTGCAAAGTGAACAGAGATGTGGAGTAAATATAGGAAAAGTTGTGGTAAAAAAGAACATTCATCAAGCCGGGCGTGGTGGTGCACGCTTGTAATCCCCGTGCTTGGGAGGCTGAGACAGGAGGATCACACAGGTTCAAAGCCAGCCTCAACTACTTAGTGAGGCTCTCAGCAACTTAGTGAGACCCTGTTTCCAAATAAAATATTTAAAAAAAGGTCTGGGAGTATAGCCCGGAGGTAGAAAGCCTCTGGGTTCCACCCCCAGTACCACCACCAAAAAAAAAAGAACATTCATCTAAGTCTGGTATGGTGATGCATGCCTGTAATTCCAGTACTTGAAAGGCTGAGACAGGAGGATCATAGGTTCGAGACCAATCTCAGTAATTTAGTGAGACCGAGTTTAGAAATAAAAAATAAAATAGAGCTGAGGATGAAGCTCAGAGGTAATACATCCTTGAGTTCAATCCCCAGTACCAAAAAACAAAGTAAATTTTAAAAATTAAAAAATAAATTAATTAAAAATAAAATAGGTCTGGGGTATAGCTCAAAGGTAGAACGCCCCTGGGGTTCAATGCCTAGTACCACAAACACAAAAGAATATTCACCTAATAGTTTTGAAGTCTTGTTCAAGTTGATAGGCCTGCAAGTTTTAGTGCTATTAAGTTACTATAGCTTATTAAATTGAGATCATTTATTTCTAGTTGCTGTTCTATGGCATTATTTCAATAGCCCAGATCTGGCCTTTGGGTCACCAGTTAAAAGGAATGGTGTACGGAAATGATGCCTGATAGTGATAAATCAGGTTATAGTGGAAAACAGCTTTAATATCTGCTGTTATCTGCAGTGAGATTTTTAATAAAGCACAAAGCCTATTATATCAAAGAGATGCAGACCATCCACTTAATTGAAGTTCTCATTGCTAATTTCATTTTTATTTTAATTTCATTAATTAACAAGATATGTTTATTCAGAGGAAAGATGATATCTCATTAAGTAGCTTTTTCATACAACCCAAAAGGAAAAGTTATTTGACAACCATCTTGTAGCACATAGTACAAACAGGTATTTATATATGAATGTGTTTGGGGAACATCTTTTTTGCCCAT
This sequence comes from Muscardinus avellanarius, assembly GCF_963383645.1. NCBI lineage: Eukaryota > Metazoa > Chordata > Mammalia > Rodentia > Gliridae > Muscardinus > Muscardinus avellanarius. The sequence goes on from NC_137797.1 coordinate 91,472,446, forward strand.
AGAATATTGAATATTATATCTTTAATTACTTATAATCTCTTTCTCTGGAAGTAATTGAACATTTACTTCACATGTGGAAACTTCTTGTCTCCATTTCTTCATGAATTATTGAAAAACTATGATGAGTCACGCTGTGTCAGTTCCATGCTAGGAACATGTAGGAACACTACATGCCTGTAGTGTACTGTGACCATGAGTGAGATTTTTCCCTTAAGATATTTGTTGGAGATTAAATTAGAAGATGTAGCCCGTGTATGGAAATGAAAATGAGCATGATTAAATTTTGCTTCTTTTAAAGAGATGAGATTTTATGTGTAGAAGCCACAATGAGTCACATTTAATAAATATGTGTTTGTTTTAATAAAAGTGTACAAAAACTTTTTTTTTTTTTTGCGGGTCTGGGGATGGAACCCAGGAGCATTCAATCTCCGAACTATACCCCCTGTCCTATTTTTTATTCTTTATTTTGAAACTGGGTCTCACTGAGTTGCAAAGGGCCTCACTAAGTAGCTGAGGCTGTCCGTGAACTTCGATCCTCCTGTCTCAGCCTCCCGAATGCTGGGATTACAAGTGTGCGCCACCACGCCCGGCTCCATAGACATTTATTTTTAAATAAGATAATTAATTAATATGACATTTTGGAGAAAAACTGTGCATTCAGATGGAATGACTTACACCATATGCAAGGGCAGACCATTTCTTGTGTGTGGAGTTGATATAATAATAAGATGCATAATCTATCTCTGGGAGAGAAAAGGTTTGATTCTACGCTTTTACTTTGGGAGGATCTTAAAATTGTGGGTGTAGCTGTGGAATTATATACATTTGTTTTTCATGCTATTGGAAACTTGTAGTGAAATACTAGTTGAAAATATTTATAACCTACATTTTACATTTAATATAAAAGAATACCTACAAATTAATACAAGAAACAACTCCATTAGCCAGGTGTGATGGTGCATGCTTGTGATTCCAACACTTGAGAGTCTGAGACAGGAGGATTGCAGGTTTGTGGCCAGCCTCATCTACTTAGTGAGGCCCTCCACAACTGAGGGAGACCCTGTTTCAAATAAAGAATAAAAAAAAGAGCTGGGGGTATAGCTCAGAGGTAGATTGCCCCTGTGTCCAATCCCCACTATAAAAAAACTCCACTTAAATGGTTGAAAAATATGAAGTAATATTAAGAAATGTTCAACCTTGATTGTAATCAATGCAATATAAGTATACAAATAAAACATAATATTTTCTCCATTAAGTTGGCCAAATAAATGTATAACATTCAGAGATTATTGTAAGTATATGGAGACATAGATACTATTGATGGAAGTGTAAAATGATATAGCTTTATAGAGAACAATTTGGAAGTATGTGAAAAATTAAATGTATATGCCCTTTAACCTCACAATAAGACTTAGAAAATGTATCCTATAGGTGTATTCATACATAGGCACAAATGTGCATGAATATAATGTTCATTGAAGCTTGGTTCATGATTTCAAAACAAGTCATATTTAAATTTTTATAACAATGATGACAAACATTATAATTTTATAAACTCTATGAATTCATTAATAAGATAGCTTTAGCTTTATATTAGGGAGCCATATCACTTGTTGTCCAAACTAGCCTACTTTAATAGTAAAAGAGATGCTGTGTGCATATATGAATGTATCACTTTGAGTATCAATATAACATATAATTATATTGTGCCAATAAAATTCTAAATAAATAAATTTTATTATTGAAAAAAGAAATAGGTAGGGCACTACTAATAATTAATCCAGGCCAGGTGTGATGGCACATACCTATAATCCCAGTACTTAGGAGGCTGAGACAGGAGGATCAAAGGTTCAAAGCCAGCCTCAGCAACTTAGTGAGATCTGTGTTTGTTTTCTGAAACTTGTATTGATACAGTATAATCATATATCATAGGAAGGTCAGCGAGATAGAGACATACATGCACACAGCACTTGATGAGCTTCTCCCACATGCATCTCCTTCCCTCCCTTTCCCCAAACAGCACTGAAGTTGGCATTGATAATTTTGTATATGTTCGTTGTATCAATTGAAGTATTTCCTTTTCTCAGACTCCTTCATGGCTCCACTAGTTTCTCCTCCTTTGTCTGGAGTCCCTTTTGTACCCATTTCTCTCTAGCTTACACACACACACACACACACACACACACACACACACACACACGTGTGTGTGTGTGTGTGTATGTTTTATATATGTTATATATGTGTGTGTGTATGTTTTATACATATGTATCCAGAAAAATAGGGTAAACCTAAATATGTGATCACTGCACTCAGTTTACAATGATGTGGAAAAACGTTCAAAACATTGTTAGTTGAAGAGAGCAGGTTATGATATATATTACATATACATCTATATGCATTAATATAAACATATACACAAACATTCAATCCTTCAATATGTAAACTATAGGTGTGCATATTCATGTAAGTGCATAAAAATACATGCCAAATTGCTACCTTATTTTACTTCTGGTGAGGAGAGAGGAATTTGGAAGAAGAATGTTCTTTCAAACTGTACATCTGTGTTAATTTTGTTTAATAAGGAGCCATAATTCATCTATTATAAGATGAAATAGTAATAAAAAAACCTTCCCAAAACTAAGACAACTAGAAAAGAGAATTTGGATGCATCTCCCAGGAACTTGGTTGTGATGATTGCTTTGGCTGATACAGTCACCTTGAATCGAAAACTAAAATGTCTTACTACAGAGCAGAAAACAACAGAATCACTTTCAGCGGAAGCCTTTCTCAGTAGTAATGAACAAAGCACCCTTTGTTGCTACCAGACTGAAGTTGCAGTTTTGAATAAATGCAGATTCTATGTCATACTAGGGAATTTAACATGGCTTGATAGTCATTAGTTGTCAGGTGGAGACCAGTTATAAATTATTTTTACATACTGTGTCCTAATTATAGTGCCTTATCCAAAATCCTGTGTTGATGAAAACAATTCAGACTATCTGACTTTGCCAGAGGCTTCCTGGTGGAAAAACAATAACTGACCACAGGATTCTTTCCATGGTAATGATTTTGCTGGTCGGTCAGTCGGGTCAGTTTGAAATACTGTGACTGTGTTATTGACAGTCACACTGAACCAGCGATTTGTGAGTTTAGTAAATAGTCACTGAGTTTCTTTCATGTGCTTGACACTTTTCTAGGTCCTGGATATACAACAGAACAATTAAAAAAACTGCTCAGGTGGAACTTGCTTCCTCGAAGTGGAAGATGGATAATAAGCAAGGTAAGTAAAATAGTTAGATTGTGGTAAGTGCCAGGGGAAAGTAATCAGGAAGAGAGTGTCAAGTGGGAGGGATATACAGTTTTTTGTTTGTTTGGGGGTGGTTTTTTTTTTGGTACTGGAGATAGAATTTGGAAGAAGAATGTACATCTGTGTTAATTTTGTTTAATAAGGAGCCATAATTCATCTTTTATAAGATGAAATAGTAATAAAAACCTTCCCAAAACTAAGACAACTAGAAAAGAGAATTTGGATGCATCTCCCAGTAACTTAGTTGGTTGTGATGATTGCTTTGGCTGATACAGTCACCTTGAATCGAAAACTAAAATGTCTTACTACA